>NC_045449.1:7578704-7641913 GCF_002776525.5 Piliocolobus tephrosceles
AAAAAAAAAAAAAAAAAAAAAAAAAAAGCTAGGCCAGAGTTAGCCTAGTTACGCCATTTGCAAGCGCATAGTGGGGTTGAACCTGCAAGACACATTCTCCCATCAAGATGGGTACCCGCAAAGGCATTGTATCAGGAAAGCCGCGCAGACGCCCCTGGAGTTTATGGATATGAGAGCACACGGTTCACCAGCTGTCCTTTTTCTGTGAAATAAGGGATTGTATTCAAATAACAGGATTTCATTAAACACTAATGATCAATCTTTACATTTCTTTCTTTTTTTTTTTTTCTTGAGACAAAGTCTCACTCTGTCGCCCAGGCTGGAGTGCAGTGGCGCAGTCTCAGCTCACTGCAACTTCTGCCTCCTGAGTTCAAGCAATTCTCCTGCCTCAGCCACCTGAGGAGCTGGGATTACAGGCGCCCACCACCATGCCGGAATAATTTTTGTGTTTTCATTAGAGATGGTGTTTTGCCATGTTGGCCAAGCTGGTCTTATAATCCTGGCCTTAGGTGATCTGGCTGCCTTGGCCTCCCAAAGTGCTGGGATTATAGGCGTGAGCCACTGTGTCTGGCCAAATATTTACATTTGAAATCGGAGAGAAAAAAAAGGTTGAGACAAGAGGTAAAGAAATGCTGTGTGTGGGCAGGAGGAAGAAGAGGATCAGGAAGACTAACTAATGGGTACTAGGCTCAATACCTGGGTGACGAAATCATCCGCACAACAGACTCTCAGGACACAAGTTTACCTATGTAACAAACCTGCACATGTACCCCTGAACTTGAAATAAAAGTTAAATTAAAAAAAAAAAAAGAAAGAAATGCCATATGTGGCTGGCGCGGTGGCTCACGCCTAAAATCCCAACACTTTGGAAGGCCAAGGCGGGAGGATCGCTTGAGCCCAGGAGTCCGAGATCAGTGGGGGCATAAACAAAAGTTAGCCAGGCGTAGTGGTGCATGCCTGTAGTCCCAGCTACTCCGGAGACTGAGGTGGAAGGATTGCTTGAGCCCAGGATATGAGACTGTAATGAGCTGTGATCGTGCCACTGCATTCCAGCCTAGGCGACAGAGCCAGACCCCGTCTCAAAAAAAAGAAAAAAGAAATGCCATATGTGAGCACTGGTTGGTGGCTACCTCCTTCTACTCGCCAGTGAGAGTAGATACAGCAAGAACTTCAGTGCTAAATAGTCTGAAGTTCAAACTCCAGTGCATTTTGCCACGTGACCTCAGGCGGGCCATTGAATTTCTCTGAGTTTCCTCATCTGCTTAAAAAACCCTTTCCTGGCGTTGTCTTGCAGCCGATGACTCATGCAAAAGTCCTCACAAAGAATAAACAATCAAGAAGCATTCTTGCCCTTTCAAAACAATTGCCCCATAAAACCTGATGAAGATAGTATTTTCAAAACAAATTTAGCAGAGTGATGTAACGGTTTTCATTTTTAAAACATTTTAACCTTTACAAAGGGCTAATATAGGCATACAGTGTCAAATTCAAAAGTTATTCTACAGAAGGATAGAGAATGAAAAGCCTGCTCCTTTGCTGTCCCCTGGGAGATCCAGTTTCACTCTGAAGAAAGTCAGTGTTCCAGGTTCTTGTATAATAATTCCAGGAACAGACATATATGTCTACTTAAGTATCCATTTGTGCATAAATAGTAGCATAGTATACATATTGTTCTATATATTCAAAGTGTTTTCAAAATGATTAATTTTTCCATTATAAAATTATTGGTCATTTTAGAATATTTGCAAAATGCAGAAAAGTAGAATGAAGAAAAAAATACTCCTAAGAATAACCACTTTTAATGATTTCGTATATTTTTATCACTGCCTCCCCACCCCCCATTTCATTTGATTGTTTTCCTTTAATCTTTTAAATCTTTACTGAGGATTTTAAAATGACAAAAGCAGTATATGCTCACCATTAAGAAAAACAAAAGATTAATGTGGAAGTATGTAAAGGAATGGCCCGTGTGCTGCCTCATGTCTGTAATCCTAGTACCTTGGGAGGCTGAGGTGGGCTGATCACCTGAGGTCAGGAGTTTGAGACCAGCCTGGCCAACATGGTGAAACTCTGTCTCTACTAAAAATACAAAAATTAGGCGGGCATGGTGGCGGGTGCCTGTAGTCCCAGTTGCTTGGGAGGCTGAGACAGGAGAATCGCTTGAACCCGGGAGGCGGAGGTTGCAGTGAGCCGAGAATGCGAGAATGAGAATGCGCCTCTGCACTCCAGCCTGGGCAACAGGAGTGAAACTTTGTTTCAAAACAAAACAAAACAAAAAGATGTATGTAAGGGAAAAACTGAAAATTCAGCACATATTCCCAATCCCTAGAGGTAACCATGATTATCATGTAATTAAAAATATATCCTGCATACATAAAACAGAATCACATTATGAACAGCGTTTTTGCAACTTGCCTTTTTTTTTTTTTTTTAATGTGGAGACAGGGTCTTCTGTGTTGCCTAGACTGGTCTGGAACTTCTGGCCTCAAGTGGTCCTCCCACCTTGGCCTCCCAAAGCGCTGGGAGCTACTGCAGCTGGTCACAACTTGCTTTTTTTTTTTTTTTTTTTAAGGTTAACAATTTATGTGGTTATCTTTCATTCTGTATGTATAGAATTACTTAATTCTTTTTCCTGGCTTACCGTATTTCATAGTATGGCTGTACTGTAATTTAATGAACCAGTCTACTATTGATGGCCTCGTAAATTGTACAATTTCTGTAAGGTTCTTGACTATTTGGTGCTCATGGATTTCAACTGCGCGTCCTGCACTTGGTTCCCTTCCCTCTGCATCGCTTTGTTTACTGAAATTTGAGCACGGTGTCCATCTAGTTAGGATAAACCAGGAGACAACTTCTCTGTCTGCTATTATCATCTCTTGTCTGGAATACCTTTTGCATAATCTTGATAGTAGAGCTTATCAAGGCAACTCTGGGCCAAATATTTATGGCCTGGGTTTATCTGAAACCCAAATAATGGCTAAACACGTCTTTGAGATAGAAGAGGTACCTGTTCCTGTCCTTTGGGGATTGTTTTCTAGGGAGATGTGATAGGATACTTCACATTTTTGTGGTTTTAAGATAAAACTGCCTCAATCCAGTAAATAATGGAAGGGAAAGAACATGATCACAGTGAAGGATTTTGAAAGTCTGGGCTCATCACCAGTAAAGAAATCCAAGTCAGCTGCAGCTTCCAAAACTTATTAACACTTCAAGGAGGTGAAGATAACTTGATCAGATTTGCTCTTTGTGTTCAAGCTCCAGTTAAGATCTTGAAATAAGCAGACCGTTCAAATGGTCTGATGTTTCTCGGAATTACCTGGCTCTCTTAGTCCTGGAGCCTTCCAGTCCCTAATAGCACTTATTTAATCCCACAAGGGGTTTTGCTATCCCACCTATATCCCAAATATTTGAACTCTGAAGTCCAAATCGGCTTTTATCACGTTTTATGGCCAGAACAGCTTCACAGATTGCACTTAACACAAACATATTCCAGATGTCATCCACACCCTGGCTGAAGAAGCTGTGTTATCACCCTGTGTAGAGCAGAGTAGAATTTCCTGAGAGCAGGAGATGAGATACTGAGGTCTGTTTTTTGTTCCCAGAGCTTCTCTCTTTTTTCCCCCCGGTCATAGAGTGCCTTGTTCCCCGGGTCAGCCCGCCGTGGGCTCTTAAGCACTCAATTCTGCTGGCTTTCCTTTCTACCTCTACTGCCTGACCACTTGTTTAGAGATAAATTATGAAGTATTTTTAAAAAGTCATCCCCCAGACAGATTTTTATTTATTTTTATTTTTGAGACAAGGTCTTACTCTGTTATTCAGCCTGGAGTGCATTGTTACAATCTTGGCTCACCGTGGCCCCCGCCTCCCGGGCTCAAGTGACCCTCCCACCTCAGCTTCCTGAGTACTGGGAACACAGGCACCTGCCACCATGCCTGGCTAATTTTTTCTATTTTTGGTAGAGATGGGTTTTTGCCATGTTGCCCAGGCTGGTCTCAAACTCCTGAGTTCAAGCCATCCACCCGCCTCAGCCTCCCAAAGTGTTGGGATTACAGGCCTAAGCTACCTTGCCCAACCCTGCCAAACAATTTTTTTTTTTTTAAAGAAAAACTGATATTTGTCAATAAAATAAAATTTGCATTCTGGAAATTTCTTGACAAACTTCTGTTAAAGACTGAACATCATTCAAAGGGTCTCCCAGGATTTTCAGCTCAGCATCAGGAAGGTATTGTCCGAATTCATCCTGTTGACTGACATATTAAACTTGGATAATTTGCCTTAAAGTTACCTTGAAAATCTTGCCAAGGCCAGGTGCAGTGGCTCACACCTGTAATCCCAGCACTTTGGGAGATCAAGGCGGGCGGATCACCTGAGGTCAGAAGTTTGAGACCAGCCTGACCAATGTGGAGAAACCCTGACTCTACTAAAAATACAAAATTAGCCGGGCGTGGTGGTGAGCGTCTGTAATCCCAGCTACTCAGGAGGCTGAGACAAGAGAATTGCTTGAACCTGGGAGGCAGAGGTTGCAGTGAGCCGAGATCATGCCATTGCACTACAGCCGGGGTAACAGAGCCAGACCCCGTCTCAAAAAAAAAAAAAAAAAATTACCTCATTACTATCATTATTACTATTATTATTATTTGAGATGGAATTTCACTCTTGTCGCTCAGGCTGGAGTGCAGTGGCGTGATCTCGGCTCACCACAACCTCTGCTTCCCAGGTTCAAGCGATTTTCCTGCCTCAGCCTCCTGAGTAGTTGGGATTACAGGTGCCCACCACCATGCCTGGATAATTTTTTGTATTTTTCATATAGACAGGGTTTCACCATGTTGGCCAGGCTGGTCTCGAACTCCTGACCTCAGGTGATCCACCCACCTCAGCCTCTCAAAGTGCCGGGATTACAGATGTGAGCCACTGTGCCCGGCCACCTCATTATTTTTGTTAGCGCAGTATTTGCCATCACTAAGTCTTCCAAACCAACCAATAAAACCCCTTTGAGTGATATTTTTCCTCACAATCTGACATGCCGGGTAGTGGTTTCAGTGTTTTTCTTAGACCTGTTTTTCCCCTATCCACCTGCTTCCGTCCAGCTGGTGTTGTTTTCAAGGCCTGTTACAAAGCAGTTACCCTGAGACTTCCCTCAGCCTCTTTCCTTGTTTGATTTCGTATTTCCTTTGTCTTCCTCTTTCTTGGTTTATGCCTTTGTTTTGTTGGTGTGTATCCATTAGTAGTTTCCTAAGAAATGGTGCATGGGAGTTAAATGTTTTGACTTTTTGTCTGATTGGCAACAGTTTTCCTGCCCTATACTTGCTGGACATTTGGCTGGGTTGGAATTGTAGCCGATTCCTAGTAATTGTCTTTGGCTTTGGCCTCTCTCTTTTACTTTTGAAGGCTTTCCTTAAATGTCTGGTGATCCATTGCTCATTTATACTTTCGGGAGGCTTACTCATTTTGAAGAAATTTTAGCAGTTTCAAAAATACCACATACGTTAGTGGAGATCTTCAAGATTTAAAAAAAAACAGCTTTTCTTCTTCCACAATCTCTTAAAGCCTGTATTACAAAGAAGTGAGCGCGTGAAAATCATTTCATTCTCGGAAGATTCTTCTCCAATAAAGATGGTAAAAACACGATCCTTTGAGAAGTTTAAAATGTGTTATTATCTCCAATATTGTTAATTCCGTGCTTGCCTGTAGAAAAGACTGAAAACATTCCAGAATTTTCACCTCAATATTCTTTCCAGATAACATTTCAGCAGTATTTAGAATGCAGAGTTTCTTGAGCATATCTTCAGGTAACGGGAACTTTTATCCTTTGTGATTAAAAAGTGCAATTTTATTTTAAAAACCGTGAAGATGAAAAAAAATCAAGTTTTGTTGTTTTGTTTTGTTTTTTTGAGGTGGAGTCTGGCCCTGTTGCCCAGGCTGGAGTACAGTGGCACCATCTTGGCTGACTGCAACCTCTGCATCCCAGGTTCAAGCGATTTCTGGCTAATTTTTGTACTTTTAGTAGAGACAGGGTTTCACCATGTTGGCCAGGCTGGTCTCGAACTCCTGACCTCAAGTAATCTGCCCACTTCAGACTCCCAAAGTGCTAGGATTACAGGTGTGAGCCAACGTGCCCAGCCTTTTTTTTTTTTTGGTGTGTGTGTGTTTTTCTTTTTCTGTTTTTTTTTTTTTTTTTTGAGACAGAGTTTCTTTCTTGTTGCGCAGGCTGGAGTGCAATGGTGTGATCTTGGCTCACCGCAACCTTCGCCTCCCGGGTTCAACCGATTCTCTTGCCTCAGCCTCCCGAGTAGCTGGGATTACAGGCATGCGCCACCATGCCCTACTAATTTTGCATTTATAGTAGAGATGGGGTTTCTCCATGTTTGTCAGGCTGGTCTCGAACTCCTGACCTCAGGTGATCCACCCACCTCGGCCTGCCAAAGTGCTGGGATTACAGGTGTGAGCCACTATGCCTGGCCTTTTTTGTATTTTTTTGAGATGGCGTCTCACTCTGTCACCCAGGCTGGAGTGCAATGGCATGATCTCAGCTCACTGCAACCTCTGCCTCACAGGTTCAAGCAATTCTCCTGCCTCAGCCTCCTGAATAGCTGGGACTACAGACATGCACCACCACGGCCGGCTAATTTTTGTAGTTTTAGGTTGGCCAGGCTGGTCTCAAACCCCTGATCTCAAGTGATTTGCTGGCCTTGGCCTCCCAAAGTGCTGAGATTATAGGCATGAGCCACCGTGCCCTCAAATGATTTTTATTCAAGATTTTTTTTTTTTTTTGAGACCTAATCTGTCTCACTCTGTCACCCAGGATGGAGTGCAATGGTGTGATCTTGGCTTACTGCCTCTGCCTCCGCCTCCCAGGTTCAAGCGATTCTCCTGCCTCAGCCTCTTGAGTACCTGGGATTACAGACTCATGTCACCACGCTCAGCTAATTTTTTTATTTTTCTTAGAAAAGGGGGGGGGGGGGTCTCACCTTGTTGGCCAGACTGGTCTTGAACTCCTGACCTGAAATGATCCACCCACCTAGGTCTCCTAAAGTGCTGAAAATACAGGCATGAGCCACCATACCAGGCCACACCAGGCCAAGATTTTTTTTTTATTTTCAAAAATATTGCATATTTTCTTCTGGTATTTTATGATTTTATTCTCTACATTTAGATGTTTGATCCATTTGAAATTGATTTTGGTGTAGAGAAAGAGGTGCAGATTCAAACTGAGTTTTGTATTTCATTGTTTGTTTTCTCCAGATGGCTAGAGCCATCTCGTTTAGAGTTGACCCAATCTCATTTAGTGAACTGCTGTCTTCATAGTAACGAATTCCCCAGTATATTTGTGTCTATTTTGGGATTCACTATTCTGGTATCTGTCTATTCATGTGCAAGAACCAAACTGTTTTAATTATTGTCCTCATTACTCTTCTTTCTTCAGAGTTTTCCTGGCTATATTTAATATTTATTTCCCATAAGAATTTTAGAATCAATTTGTTTAGTTCCAAAAATAGTCTCATTCCTATTTTTACTGGAATAGAGATTTGGTTAAATTTATAGGTTAACTTTAGAAGAATATGTTTATGATTTTGAGTCTTTCCAAGAATAGTTATGTTGTGTGTGTGTGTGTTTTGAGACTGAGTCTTGTTCTGTCATGCAAGCTGGAGTGCAGTGACACGATCTCAGCTCACTGCAGCTAGGACCTCCCAGGCTCATTGATCTTCTGCCTCAGCCCCCCAAGTAGCTGAAACTACAGGTGTGAACCACCGTGGCCGGCCAACAGTGTTTTTTCTTTCAATTTATTTAAGTCCTGCCTTTTCCTCCTAAGTTATTTTACACACACACACACACACACCCAATTTCTGATTAATTTTTGGTATTTTGTTTTTGTTGTTTTAATTGTTATTGCCTCTTTTTCTTGATGATAATATCTAACTAGTTACAGTTTTTATATTGAGAACTTTGATTTTTATAAAATAATTTTGTACCCAGCAACTTTTACAAATATGTTTAAAATCTTTTTTCCTTTAAAAACATTTTTATTATGAAACATGTTATACACAGAGATATACTTAAAACTTGTATGTTCAGGCTGGGCATGGTGGCTCACGCCTGTAATCCCAGCACTTTGGGAGGCTGAGGCAGGTGGATCATGAGGTCAGGAGATCGAGACTGTCCTGGCTAATACGGTGAAACCCCATCTCTACTAAAAATACAAAAAATTAGCTGGGCCTGGTGGCAGGCGCCTGTAGTCCCAGCTACTCAGGAGGCTGAAGCAGGAGAATGGTGTGAACCCGGGAGGCAGAGCTTGCAATGAGCCGAGATCACACCACTGTACCCCAGCGTGGGCGACAGACCGAGACTCCATCTCAAAAAAAGAAAAAATTGTGTGTTCAATTTAACTAACGAATCATTATAAAATAATACAAAATGCCAAAGCAAGGATTGCCAGAAGTCCTAAAGCCTCTCCCCACTGCCCACTGAATGATTATTTTTCAGGTGAATTGTTGTTAGCACTTAAAATTCAGGAGATTTTACATGAAAAACCAATTTCTGGCCTCTCTTGAAAAATCAGAAAATGCAGCCACACTGGACCCACATTTTCAGATGGCAACAATTGCCTGGAGCATGGAGTGTGGCTTTTTTAGGGGGAGCATATGCCCTCTTCAGCTCAACTTTAAGGCCAAGTGTCAGTTGCCATTTATCATCACACTTGAGCCACTTGCCTTGGAGGTGGGTGTCTGAATTTCTGAACTTTGCTTTAGCATATTGAAAACAGAAGGAGGTTGGATGTCGGAAAGCGAGGCTGAGGAAGGATGCATGCTTCTGGTGTAGGCGGTGGGATGGTGCCCTTCCCTGAGAAAGGAGCTCCACGTTTGCAGAGAAGATGATGTGCTTGTTTTTAGACACATTGAGTTTGAGGTGCTTGTGGATGAGCAAGCAGGGCAGAGCTATCTAGTAGACAGTTGCACAACCAAGCCTGGAGCTCAGGTTAGCCATGCAGGTTTGGGGATCATCAGCTTTTGGAAGGCAGCCGAAGCCGTGGGAGTGGAGGAGATGACCGAGGGGGAGTGTGCTGGATGTGAAGAACCTCGGGGAGTCCACATTGAAGGGAGCCGCAAGGAAAGCAGATTCTTTACCGTATCCCCAGCGCCTAGCTGAATGATATTTACATGGGATGCTGGAGAGAGGAGGATACTCCTACTGAAAGGAAGGGTAGAAAAGAGGACCGTGGTCCAGAAGCCACGGAAAAAAGTGTGTGGGGGTATAGTCCACCATGATGTTAAAACCTACAGGCATGCCGGGTGTGGTGGCTCACGCCTGTAATCCCAGCACTTTGGGAGGCCAAGGCGGGCAGATCACCTGAGGTCAGGAGTTTGAGACCAGCCTGACGAACATGGAGAAACCCCATCTCTACTAAAAATACAAAAGCCTGGAGAACCCATGTGGGACAGGCAATCGTGAATTGTAGTGGTGCCAAGCTGTATGGTCATGTGACCTTCTCCAGCCTTTCCCACAGGGGCTCGAGGGGAAGACAGTCAGATTTAGCCAGCACTGACGTTTTCTCAGGAGGTTTAGACTAAAGAATGAGACAAAGTGAGTGAGGATTGGCAAGAGTGGTTAAAATAAAGGATAGCAATGTCTGTGGAAGAGGAAGTGAAGTAGGGTGGGGGTTAACAGGAAGAAAGGCCAGGGGTCAGTGGCCTGAAAAATAAGTAGGCTGGGAGAACTTGAGGACCAGTGCTGGGATGCAGGGGAGGAAGCTGGGCCCCGGGAGCAGGAGGTCTGAGTGGGCTGTCTCAGACGGAGCGGTTGTGAACAGCAAGCTTCAGGGCGCGGCCCGGGAGTGGCAGCTGGAATAGGAAAGAAGAGACCACTGGATATGAGGTGGCAAAGAACACTTAAGATGATGGCTTCAAATGCAGTTTAAAATTTCCTGGTATCTCTTTTTTTTTTTTTGAGACAGTGTCTCTGTCACCCATGTCGCCCAGGCTGGAGTGCAGTGGCGCGATCTTGGCTCACTGCAGCCTCCACCTCCCGGGTTCAAGCAATTCTCCTCCCTCAGCCTCCTGAGTAGCTGGGACTATAGGCGCCCATCACCCCGCCCAGCTAATTTTTTGGATTTTTAGTAGAGACAGGGTTTCACCGTGGTCTCGATCTCCTGACCTTGTGATCCGCCCGCCTCAGCCTCCCAAAGTGCTGGGATTACAGGCGTGAGCCACCACGCCCAGCCAATTTTTGTATTTTTTGTAGAGACGGGATTCCACCGTGTTGGCCAGGCTGGTCTCAAACTCCTGAGCTCGAGTAATCCGCCTGCCTCGGCCCCACAAACTGCTGGGATTACAGGCGTGAGCCACCACACCAGGCCTCTGCTTCATTTCTTATCTTGGCATTTCCCCGTGTGTCCCAACCTCTCCTGCTTGCTCGGTTGTTGCTCTAGTTTATCTCCTTGTGCATTTCCCTCACTGCCTGGCTTCTCTCTCTCAAAGGTCCCTTCTGATTCTCTTTGTGGAAATTGACTACTGGGAGCGGCTGCTGTTTGAGACGCCCCATTACGTGGTGAACGTAGCCGAGCGAGCCGAGGACCTGCGCATTCTGCGTGAAAATCTGCTACTTGTTGCTAGAGACTACAATAGGTAGAGCTCCAGTCCTCACTGCAGCCCTTCGAGATGCTATTTGATTCCTTCTTTTTCTCTTATCTTCCCTGTGATGTTGTCCATTTTCTGCAATTTCTGTCCTCTACATTTTTTTCCTCTCAAAAAAAAAAAAGGCCTCCCACTCTTATGGCCCTACCATTATTCCTACCCCTTGTAGTTTTATCTTCTAGCTGCAGGGTGGAGAGTAAAGCCAACCCGGTCCCCTCCTACCCGATAGGGCACTTGGACCACATACATCGTAGCTCTGGGTCACTTCTCTAGGAATGAAACGGGCTGGCCTTAGGATTATGTGTACAGAATAATGTCAGACCCATTGAACTAAGGCCTACTGCCCCCATCCCTGCCTCAGTTTCTGGACTGCCTTGGTATTCTCTCTGGAGTGAGGTTTTGTTCTGGGTTAGGTACTGTCTTAGTCTGTTTGGGCTTCTACAACAAAATGCCCTAGACTAGGTGGCTTATAAACAACAAATATTTATTTCTCACAGTTTTGGGGGCTGGTGAGTCCAAGAGCAAGGCGCCAGCAGATTTGGTGTCTGGTGAGGGCCTGCGTCCTGGTTCATAGGTGGCTGTCTTCTTGCTGTGTCCTCACATAGTAGGAGGAGACAAGGGAGTTCTCTTAGGCCTCTTTCATGAGGTCACTAATTCCATTCATGAGGGCTCTACCCTCATGACCAGAGGTCCTAACACCATCACTGTGGGAGTGGGGATTTTAACATACAAATTTGGAGGGGACACAAATATTCAGACCATAGCAGCAAACTTTCTCAGCCCAGTTAAAGTCCAAGGAGGTGCAACCAGCAGTCTTGTTTGAGTGTCTGGAACTGCAGTGTCCAACATGGTGGCCTCTAGCTGCATGTGGCTATTTCTGTGTAAATTAAGTAAATAAACTTAAAAATTCGATTACTCATTGGTACAGGCCACATTTCAAATGCTCCATAGCCATATGCAATGAGTGGGTGCCATATTGGACAGCACACGTTGTATTAGGTTGGTGCAAAGTGATTGCAGTTGTTGCCATTACTTAGATGGCAATCATTTTGCACCAACCTAAGAGAACACTCCATCATTGCAAAAAGTTCTTTTGGAAGTACTAGTCTAGGATCTAGGATCTAGGATCTAGACTAGTGGTCTAGAAACATTCAGATTTCTCCACCATTTCCTAATGTGGAGGAAAGATCTTCAGGACTTGTTCCCTCTGGCTACCAGGCCTCTCTTACGCACAGGATTATTGCCATGCTGTCCCCAGATGAGCAGGCCCTTTTCAAAGAGCGTATTCGGTTCCTGGATAAGAAGATCCACCCGGGACTCAAGAAACTGCACTGGGCCTTGAAGGGGGCCAGTGCCTTCTTCATCACGGAGTGCCGTATACATGCCAGCAAGGTGGGCCATGGTCCTTAGACCCCAAAGGTCTGCAAGGCTGATGGGTCATTTATACCCGAGTGTTGCATAGAGATTGGGAAACCTGGGGGTAGTGTAAAAAGAATTAAGTTTGCTTTGGGAAGGACTTTTTTGTGTGTCATCCAGTCTAGCTGGAGAACAAGTGGGAGGGTGGAATGAGGTCCAGATGGTCTCTTCTGAAGCTGAAACTCCCCCATGGTGGGGCCTGACTCTAGGTGCAGATGATTGTGAATGAGTTCAAGGCATCCACTCTGACCATTGGCTGGCGAGCCCAAGAGATGTCAGAGACGCTGCTGGTACGCATTAGTGGCAAACGGGTATACAGGGACCTGGAATTTGAAGAGGACCAAAGAGAGCATCGGGCAGCTGTACAGCAGAAATTGATGAGCCTGCACCAGGATGTGGTGACCATCATGGCCAACTCTTATGAGGTCTTCAAGAATGATGGTCCTGAGGTAGGGTTCCTATGGCCAGGATGTTGTGGTTGGAAAAACCACAGTCCCCCAGTTTCATCAGGCCATTCTCTTGCTCCCGACCCTTTTTTCTTTTTACCAGTGTGTGCTTCTCAAACATCGTGTTCTAGTCTTGGACTCAGCCGACCTTCAGTCCTCACACCTCTTCCTCCAGGACTCAGAGTCCTGCCTTTCCATTAAACCAACTTGTTTCCTTCCCTGTTGACTGGTTCTCATTTCTCAGGATGTGTACTGTCTTCCCTGAAAAGTTCCCTTTTTCCTCCCTCCATCCCACCAGATTCAGCAGCAGTGGATGCTGTACACAATTCGGCTGGACCGCATGATGGAGGATGCCCTGCGCCTGAATGTGAAGTGGTCACTGCTAGAACTATCCAAGGCTATCAATGGGGATGGAAAGACCAGCCCAAACCCAGTCTTCCAAGTCCTTGTCATTTTGAAGAATGAAATGCAAGGAGGTGTGGCACAGGTAGGAACCACTTTGCCCCCAAAATCTCAAAACCATTACATCTTATTTGTCAGTTTCCCTTAATTCCTAAACTTGGTCCTTGACCTTGACTTTATCCTGTGGCCTTCAGACCTGCTGCTGAAATGTGTGCCCTTCCCAGTCCTAAGGCTTATCTCTCTCTTCCTCTCCACTGGGTTCCTCACAGGTGGAATTCTCACCCACTCTGCAGACTTTGGCAGGTGTGGTCAACGACATTGGCAACCACCTCTTTTCCACCATCTCTGTCTTCCGCCACCTCCCTGACATTCTCACCAAGCGCAAGTTACATCGTGAACCCATCCAAACAGTTGTAGGTGAGTGGGCAACGGGGAGAGCACAAGCCACAGGGTTTCAGAGGCTGTCGAGTGGGCCAGGCCAGGAGGAGACACCGGGGCTTTTTCCAGACATACTGGGCCAGTCACCTCCATGACCTGGGGAAAACTCAGGTCAAGGGACCAGATCGGCTGGGCACAGTGGCTCGTGCCTGTAATCCCAGCACTTTGGGAGGCCGAGGCAGGTGGGTCATATGAGATCAGGAGTTCAAGACTAGCCTGGCCAACATGGCAAAACCCCATGTCAACTAAAAATACAAAAACTAGCCAGGCATGGTGGCAGGTGCCTATAATCCCAACTGCTCAGGAGGCTGAGGCAAAGAATCACCCAGGAGGTGGAGGTTGCAGTGAGCTGAGATCATGCCACTGTACTCCAACCTGGGTGACAGAGTGAGACTCCATCTAAAAGAAAAAAAAAAAAAGCAGGGGGGCCAGTTTGGGGAAGGGGAGCAGGGGCATGGATGGGGGTTGAGATTAGGTGACCAATGCTCATGGGATTTGGGATTTGGGATGGGAGATGAGGAAAGACAAGCTTGGGACTGGGACTGGGACTGGGACTGGGCTATAACAGGCCTAGATACCAACAGGCAAGACATCAAATCCTGTGAAGGAGACATTAAGAGTCACATTTTTACTTTCTGCCTACTCCTTTACCTTCTAACGTGCATGTTTGAGCTGTATATCTTTGGGAAACTGGTTTTGGAGTGGAAGGTCTGGAGCAGTGGGCAGGGCCCACGCAGAACTTGGGTTGGGGTGGAAGTCAGTGAGAAGCATTTTTCTTGATCCTTTGAAGAGCAAGATGAGGACATCAAGAAGATCCAGACCCAAATCAGCAGCGGCATGACTAACAATGCGAGCCTGTTGCAGAACTACCTCAAGACCTGGGACATGTACCGGGAGATCTGGGAGATCAACAAGGACTCTTTCATTCGTCGCTACCAGCGCCTCAACCCGCCTGTCTCTTCTTTTGATGCCGACATTGCCCGGTGAGTGGTGAGGGTGGACTGAAAGTCTGTCTGTAGGAGGCACAGCACTAGAGAAGGAGCCAGGCCTAGAGTCTTGGGAAGCAGGTGGTGGGGCTGAGGACGACATGTGTCCTCAACGACAGGAAAAGAACAAGACCTAGGACATTGGACCTTTGCTTCTCAAGGGGTAGAGATCAAGGAAGAGCTGGACACGGTTTAGGTGAAAAGCAGTTGTCTGGGGGAGGATGGCAGGGTCTGGTGGGAAAAAGGAAATTCCAGAGATCTGGAAGATCTGGAAGATCTGGAAGATGAAAGCCACCACGCCTGGCTAATTTTTGTATTTTTAGTACAGACGGGGTTTCACCATGTTGGCCAGGCTGGTCTCAAACTCCTGACCTCAAGTCATCCACCCGCCTCAGCCTCCCTCAGTGCTGGGATTACAGACGTGAGCCACCGTGCCTGGCCTAGAAGAAGATCTTAATTTCTGATCTTAACTCACGTCTTTTTATGGGCCTCTGGTCATTCATTCATTCATTCTGTAAACATTCCATAAACATGCATTGTATGGGCCATGAGGAGTTAAGAAAAAAAAAAAAAAGAAAGAAAAGAAATGAGGCCGGGCACGGTGGCTCACGCCTGTAATCCCAGCACTTTGGGAGGCCGAGACGGGTGGATCACGAGGTCAGGAGATCGAGACCATCCTGGCTAACACCGTGAAACCCCGTCTCTACTAAAGCGATAGAGCGAGACTCCGTCTCAAAACAAACAAACAAAAAAAAGAAATGAGCAAGTTCTTTCCTCCTGAGGGCTCTAGAGTAGTAAGGAAGATAAAAGTATAGCTGAAAGAGCGGTGGCCCGTGGTGTCACGAGAAGACTTGGAATCGCAGCTGTGCCACTTACTAGCTGTGTGACTTTAGGCAGGTTTTCTATATTCTCTGGGCCTCAGTTTTCTGTGAAACAGAGATTACACTACCTACCTTGGAACCTTGTGAAATGATTAAAGATACATGAAAGCACTTTGTAGGCTGCAGCTGTGGGCTCATGTACTGTATTATTACACAGCTGCACTGTGGTAAGTACTGTGATGAAGGGATATAACATGCCAGGGCAGTTCAATGGAAGGAGAGAGGATTTCCAGCTGGGGATTTTAGGGAAGGCTTCCTGGAAGAAGGGACTTTGCGTAGGATTTTAACAGGCAGTGATGGGCAGTGGGGAAGGCATTCCACATGGAGGAAATGGCATGAGCAAAGGCATAAAGATGTGAGTCCATGAGCACGTTCACCCTGCAGAGTGAGATCTGCAGCGTAGGCACAGGAAAGGAAGAACGCAAAGGGGCTCCGCAGCAGCCAAGTGGATTCTCCCAACCACCTTGTGAGGCAGGCTCTGTTACGGTCACTGTGTTACAGATGAGGAAACCAAGGCTCACAGTTAAAAAAAACAAACAAAACCTGCTTGAGGTCATAGAACTAGGAAGCAGCACAGGATGAACTCAACCCAGATCTGTGCCACTCTAAAGCTTTTTTTTTTTTTTTTTTTTGAGATGGAGTCTCACCCTGTCACCCAGGCTGGAATGCAGTGGCGCCATCTTGGCTCACTGCAGCCTCCGCCTCCTGGGTTCAAGTGATTCTCCTGCCTCAGCCTCCCCAGTAACTGGGATTACAGGCGCCCGCCACCACACCCAGTTAATTTTTGTATTTTTAGTAGAGACAAGGTTTCACCATGTTGGCTAGGCTGGTCTTGAACTCCTGACCTTGTGATTCACCTGCCTCAGCCTCCCAAAGTGCTGGGATTACAGGCATGAGCCACCGCGCCCTGCCTCACTCTAGAGCTTTGTTTGCCAGACTAAGAAGTTTGACAGCTATCTTATAGCCAATGACTGGGAAAATGACGGTCACAGCTGCATGGCTGGGGCAGATTGGAATGAGGGATGCCTGGGAATAGAAGAACTCTCTAGAACTGCTGCCCAGATATGGGTGGAAGGAAATGAGACCTGGAGCCCGTGCTGGGACAGGGGGCATGTCTGTGAAGAAAACGACATTCTAGCTGGGATCTGGGGCTCTTGCAGCTACACAGAAGTTGCTAATAACGTGCAGAAAGAGGAGACCGTCACCAACATCCAGTTTGTGCTGCTGGACTGTTCACACCTCAAGTTCTCCCTGGTACAGCACTGCAATGAGTGGCAGAACAAGTTCACAACTCTGCTGAGGGAGATGGCTGCTGGGCGTCTCCTGGAGCTGCACACCTACCTGAAGGAGAATGCAGAGAAGTGCGGGCTGGGGCGCCCCGCAGGAAGTGGGCAGGGGCAGGCCCTGGGCCTTCCACTCATTAGAGCTCCCTTTGCCCACCTTCAGAATCAGCCGCCCTCCCCAGACGCTGGAGGAACTAGGGGTCAGCTTGCAGCTCATGGATGCCCTGCAGCATGACTTGGCCAACCTGGAGACTCAGATCCCTCCCATACACGAGCAATTTGCTATTCTTGAGAAGTACGAGGTGCCAGTCGAGGACAGTGTGAGTTCCTGCGGTGTTTGGTCTACCTGGGACCCGTATTGGCAGCAGATTGCAGGGGAGGCCCTTGGCTGTCCTCAGGGAGGGTAGAGAAGTGACAGGAGAAGGAGACTCCAGATTTGAAAGCCAAAGCTAGCTCAAACGATACCTTTACTTAGCTTCTGGATTTCTTTTTTCTTTTTTTTCTTTTCTCCTTCTCCTTCTCCTTCTCCTTCTTCTTTCTCTTTCTTCTTCTCCTTCTTCTCCTTCTCCTTCTCCCCCCCCCCCCCCCCCCCCCCCCTTCTTTTTTTTTTTTTTTTTTTAACAGTCTGGCTCTTGTCAGCCAGGCTGGAAAGCAGTGGCACGATCTTGGCCTACTGCAACCTCTGCCTCCCAGGCTCAAGTGATTCTCCTACTTCAGCCTCCCAAGTAGCTGGGACCACAGGCACATGCCACCACACCTGACTGATTTTAGTATTTTTTGTAGAGATGGGGTCTCATTTTGTTGCCCAGGATGGTCTTAAACTCCTGAACTCAAGCCATCTGCTGACCTTGGCCTCCCAAAGTGCTGGGATTACAGGTGTGAACCACCACACCCAGCTGGTTTTACTTATTGCATTTACTTTTTGTTTCTTTTTTTTTGGTTTTGGCCTCATTCTCAGACAGACAGCTTTGAGAACTTTTTTTTTTTTTTTTTTTTTTTTTTGTTGAGACGGGGCCTCCAACCATTGCCCAGCCTGGAGTGCAGAGGTGCAATCATGGCTCACTGCAGCCTCAACTTCCTGGGCTCAAGTGATCCTCCCACCTCAGCCTCCCGAGTAGCTGGGACTACAGGCATCTCAAGTGATCCTCCCACCTTGGCCTCCCAAAGTGCTGGGATCACAGGCGTGAGCCACCACACCTGGCCAGGGTTTCTTTTAGGCCCAGCAACTCACACTTTGACTTTTTTAGGACTTGTCACATGTGCAAAACTCATCCCCAGACTCTGGTCTGGAGGATCAGAAAAGAGTCCTTACAAGCCTTTATGCGAGGGCAGACCTCCTGCTCCTGGTCATCTGCCACTGTCTGACACCCCCAGGTCTTGGAGATGCTGGACAGTCTCAACGGGGAATGGGCTGTCTTCCAACAAACTCTGCTGGACAGTGAGCAAATGCTGAAGAAATACAAGGAGAAATTCAAGACAGGCCTGATCCACTCGGCAGATGACTTCAAGAAGAAAGCACATACGCTTCTGGAAGATTTCGAATTCAAAGGTCCTCCTTGCTACACCTCTCCCGCTTTTTTAGCCTTTGTTTAGAGACCCCGCCTTCCAAGCCCAGGTCCTGGGAAGGGAAAACTGGGAGGGGAGGAGGAGGGTGGGTGCTGGGGCGGGGAAGAGCCTCCGCTCAGGAGCAAAGGAGGAGGACACTCAGTGGCTCTCGTTTTGGGCACAGGTGCAGCTCATAGCATTTCTACTTTTCTTTTTTCTTTCTGTTTTTTTTTTTGAGATGGAATCTCTCTGTTGCCAGGCTGGAGTGCAGTGACTCGATCTCAGCTCACTGCAACCTCCACCTCCTGGGTTTAAGCGATTCTCCTGCTTCGACCTCCCGAGTAGCTGGGACTACAGGCGCGTGCGCCACCACGCCCGGCTAATTTTTGTATTTTTTAGTAGAGACGGGGTTTCACCGTGTTGGCCAGAATAGTCTCCATCTCTTGACCTTGTGATCTGCCTGCCTCAGCCTCCCAAAGTGCTGGAATTACAGGCGTGAGCCACTGCCCCCGGCCCCCATTTCTACTTTTCTTATCCCGACTTCCATATTCCATCTGTTCCTGACTCTCAAGCGCATTTAGGAGTTTTTGCTAAGATTAGCCATCATTCTTTCAATGCGTTCCCTCTTGCTCTCCTTCCCTTCCCTCTCTCACGTGAGGAGAGAGGTGAGATTTGCCCACAGAGAGATAGGAGAGCCGTGGCTGTCCTTGCCAGATGGGAGTGGGAAGCTGAGCTTCATCCTGAATCCTCCACAGGCCCTTTCACCAGCAACGTGGGACACATGTCTGCCCTAGACCAGATCGCACAAGTGCGGGCCATGCTGGTGGCCATGCGGGAAGAGGAAAACAGTCTCCGAGCCAACCTGGGCATCTTCAAGATCGAGCAGCCACCCTCTAAGGACCTTCAGAACCTGGAGAAGGTGGTGTGCTGAGCGAGGACCCTGTGGTCACTGTCGATAAGGGGCAGGGACAGGATAATGGGTCCTTAGCACCCACAAAGGCAGTGGGACGGGAGAGGAGCTCACGAGGAGCTTTTGTTTCAGTTGAGGTAAAATTCACATAACAAAATTAATTCTTTTTTTTTTTTTGAGACAGAGTCTTGCTCTCTTGCCCAGGCTGGAGTGTGGTTGTGCAATCTCGGCTCACTGTAACCTCTGTCGCCGGGGTTCAAACGATTCTCATGCCTCAGACTCCCGAGTAGCTGGGATTACAAGCATCCACCACTATGCCTGGCCACTTTTTGTATTTTTAGTATAGAGATGGGGTTTTATCATATTGTCCAGGCTGGTCTTGAACTCCTGACCTCAGGTGATCCACCTGCCTCAACCTCCCAAAGTGCTGGGATTATAAGTGTGAGCCACGGCGCCCCGCCAAAATGAACCATTTTGAAGTGAACAATTAGTGACCTTTAGTGATTCACACCACCTCTATCTAATTCCCAAACATTTGTATTACCCTAAAGGAAACTCTGCCCCTTAGCAGTCACATCCATCCCCCGTCCCCCACCCCAGTCAGTTATGAGCCTATTTTCCAGGTGTGTGATTCGCCTATTCTGGACACTTCATACAAATGGAACCATATCACACGTGGCCTTTTAAATCTGGCTTCTTTCACTTAGCATAATGTCTTCAAGGTTCATCCATGGTGTAGCATGGATCAGTACTTTTTTTTGAGTCTCGCTCTGTCGCCCGGGCTGGAGGGCTGGAATGCAGTGGCCGGATCTCAGCTCACTGCAAGCTCCGCCTCCTGAGTTCACGCCATTCTCCTGCCTCAGCCTCCGGAGTAGCTGGGACTACAGGCGCCAGCCACCTCGCCCGGCTAGATTTTTGTATTTTTTTAGTAGAGACGGGGTTTTACCGTGTTAGCCAGGATGGTCTCGAACTCCTGACCTCGTGATCCGCCCGTCTCGGCCTCCCAAAGTGCTGGGATTACAGGCTTGAGCCACCGGACCCGGCCGGATCAGTACTTTTTAAAATGGCTGAATATTCATATTTGAATATTGTATGAGTTTACCACATGTTGTTTACCATTCACCAGTTGATGGACATTTGGGTTATTTCCACCTTTTAGCTAAAGGGAGTAGTGCTGCCATGAACACGCGTGTACTTGTATTTGTCCGAACACCTGTTCCCTATTCTTGTGGGTGTAAGCCTAGGGGTGGAATTGCTAGATCATATGGAAACTCTATGTTTAACTTTTTGAGGAGCTGCCAAGCCATTTTCCACAGCAGCTGCACCGTTTCAGATTCCCACTAGCAGTGTACAAGGCTTCCTATTTCTCCATATCTCCATGCCAACACTTATTTACCTTTTTTTTTTTTTTTTTGGTTCTAGCCATCCTAGCGGGTGTGAAGTGGTATCTCACTGAGCTTTTGATTTGCATTTCCCTAATGACTCATGACATTGAGGGTCTTTTCCTGTGCTTGTTCCTTGGTAAGCTCTTAAGGCGACAGAGTGGAGAAATTTATGTGGACGGAGGAGGCCGCTGTATTATCTAGAGGGAAAGCGTCACAGAGCGAGAGCAGCGAAGGGCCTGGGCGTCCGTCAGGGAGGAGGAGGGCAGGTGCCACTTCATGCAATGCACCTTTCTGCTCCGTAGGAGCTCGACGCCCTCCAGCAAGTCTGGGAGATCACACGAGACTGGGAGGAGAACTGGAATGAGTGGAAGACTGGCCGGTTCCTGACCCTGCAGACCGAAACCATGGAGACCATGGCCCACGGGCTGTTTCGTCGCCTCACAAGATTAGCCAAAGAGTATAAGGTGGGGAGAAACAGGGCGGGGAGGCGGAAGAGAAGCTAGTGGAGGATCGGGGTCTATTCCCAGGGAGGTCGTCGGGTCTTCTGATGCCCCCAACTTTTGCTCAGGACCGAAACTGGGAAATTATTGAAACCACTCGCTCAAAAATAGAGCAGTTCAAGAGGACCATGCCTCTCATCTCAGACCTGCGGAACCCTGCCCTTAGAGAGAGGTGAGGCTGCCCCTCTGCTCCCGGGTGTCCACTCTGCCCCACTGGCCTGCACCACCACCTGATCCCTCCCATTCTCCTCTCCATGGTGATCACAGCCCTCTCTTCCCCTTTGTCCACAAATGTATGTCTTTTTCTCTTTCCTCTTTTTAACAAACATTTAATTTTGATAGACGCATGAAAATTGCATACACTTATGATGTACAGCATAATGTTTTGAAATATGTACACATTTTGGAATGGCTAAATTGAGCTAATTATCATATGCATTACCTCACATACCTATTTTTTGTAGTGAGAATACTGAAAAGCTACTCTCAGTGGTTTTCAAGTGTGGAATAGATTGTTATTAACCATTGTTGCCACAATGTACAGGAGATCATCCCTCTTGTCTAACTGAAATTTTGTGTCCTTTGGCCAACACCTCCCCAACTCTCCACCTACCACCCCCAGTCCCTGATAACCAGCATTCAACTGTGCTTCTGTGAGTTCAACCTGTTCAGACTTCACGTATGACATATGAATGCGATCATGCGGTGTTTGTCTTTCTTTGCCTGGCTTATTTTGCTTAGCAAAATGTCCTCCAGGTTCTTCCATGTTGTTGCAAATGACAGGATTTTCTTCTTTCCTGTGACTGAGATATTTCACTGTATATATGCACCACATTTTCATCCTCCATTCATCACCTGATGGACACGCAGGGTGATTCCACATCGTGGCTATTGCGAATAGTGCTCAGTGAACCTGTGGCACAGACACCAAGCCTGCCACTGTCCTCTGCTTCTTGCACTGTCTCAGGTCATCCAGCCTTGCTGACTCTTGTTCTCTGCCCCCTGCCCTGGGGCCTCCCGCTGTCTGAGAGGGAGTTGTCTATCATGACTAAGCCTTATGGTTTTTTTTTTTTTCTTTTTCTGGGGGGCAGACAGAGTCTCACTCTGTTGCCCAGGCTGGGGTACAGTGCTGTGATCTCGGCTCACTATAACCTTCGCCCCGCAGGTTCAAGCAATTCTTGTGCCTCAGCCTCCCGAGTAACTGGGATTACAAGCACCCGCCACCATGCTCGGCTAATTTTTGTATTTTTAGTAGAGATGGAGTTTTGCCATGTTGGCCAAGATGATCTTGAACTCCTGGCCTCAAGTGGTCCGCCCGCCTTGGCCTCCTAAAGTGCTTGGATTATAGGCATGAGCCACCCGGCCCAGCCCGCCTTATGTCTTTTGTTATACAAAAGATTTTATTTTGAGGTAGCCAAAAGTATAACTTTCTTTCTGTATGGTTTTTGCCTTTGTGCCTTGTTTAGGAAGACCTTTCCTATCCCAAAGTTACAAATACATCCTCTTCATTCTTTCTTCTAATGCTTTGTGTTTCTCAGGTTTAACTCCTTTAATCCGTCGGAATTTATCATATGGTAGAGAATGTATCTCGAGCCATTGGGGATAGATTTATAAAAATAAAGTAATTTTTATAAATGGCGTTTTAATAATGATCTATCCATTTAAGAGAAAATAATTTTACTCCTTTGTCTTTCTTCCAGTATAATGTTTTTGGCAATGCCGAAACCATTAAGTGTTATACGGTTGTGTATAACCTAACCACTTTATTTGCTTACATTACTTAACCTCTCTAAGCCTCAGTTTTCTCATCTGTAAATGGAATAATAATAATTCCTAATTTATAGAGTAGCCATGAGAATGATATGAGATGTTTCACGTAAGGCCTTTACTCAGTGTAGATCTAGAGTAAACCTGCGGTGATTCGTTGTGTGTTTTGTGGGCGCACCTGCCTCAACTCCCTCTCCAGATAATCCACTCCTGGAGGGTCTCACCTCAATCTTCGTATTCCCCATGGTGCCTAAGATTGCATCTTCGAGCCTGATTAGCAAAATGAGTTGAATCGTGAATTAATAACTACGCAGAATCACAGTGTCCCAGTGGGAGACAGCGCTGGGAGTGATGGTAACGCTCCTGACCTCACACCCTCCTGTTCCTGGCTGCAGGCACTGGGACCAGGTCAGGGATGAGATCCAGCGGGAGTTTGATCAGGAATCTGAAAGCTTCACCTTGGAGCAGATTGTGGGGCTTGGGATGGATCAGCACGTGGAGAAAATTGGGGAGATCTCTGCTTCAGCAACTAAAGAGCTGGCTATAGAAGTGGTACGACCCTCCTCTCCCATGCTCCCACACCTCCTGCACCTCCTGGAGCACAGGCTTCCAGCTATTCATCATCTGATGATGCCTCTCAGCTCCTGTTCCCCTTAGGGAAGAGATACCTGACTGCTGTGTCCCCCAATTTCTCTCCACAGGCTTTACAAAACATTGCCAAGACCTGGGATGTGACTCAGCTTGACATAGTACCCTACAAGGATAAAGGCCATCATCGGCTCAGGTCGGGGGAGCTGGGGCTCTAGGAGAAAGGGGGGCTGTGTGATCCAGGCTGCAGCGTGGGGCCAAGGTTGAGCAGGTGGGGATGGACTATGATTTTGACCCCTTGTGTCCCAGAGGTACAGAAGAAATATTCCAGGCGCTGGAAGATAACCAGGTAGCTCTGTCTACCATGAAGGCATCTCGCTTTGTTAAGGCCTTTGAGAAGGATGTGGATCACTGGGAACGCTGCCTCTCCCTCATTTTGGAGGTTATTGAGATGATTCTCACAGTGCAGCGTCAGTGGATGTACTTAGAGGTCAGGACTCGGCGCCCAAGCTTTTCCTGCTTCCTGCTTTTTCTCCTTCATTTGCTTAAGACCTAGATTTTGCCCTGTTATCAGTCTCATTCTCCTACCTTTAAAGTCACTCTTCATCTAGGACCCAGCTGTCTGATTCTTAGTTATTACCTCTCACCTTAGATTCCCTCCCTAACAAGTTTTTGTTCTTCTTCCTAGACTTTTCTTCCATTTTTCTTCTTAGACCCAAGTACCTGGCCCCCCACCTCCAACTTTCCTTGTAGAACTTGGGCATCTTGGCCTTTGACTTCTGGCACTCTGTATCTTCTACTCAACTGTCACCCACGATCTGGGAACAGGGAGCAGAGGGTGGAGAGTGCGTAAGAAGTGGCTTCTCACCCCAATTTTTGGCCCCCTCAGAATATCTTCCTAGGAGAAGACATCCGCAAGCAGCTGCCCAATGAATCGGCCTTATTTGACCAGGTCAACAGCAACTGGAAAGCTATCATGGACAGGATGAACAAGGACAACAACGCTCTCCGGAGCACCCATTACCCAGGTCAGAGCTCCAGGCTCCTGCCCTGACACAGCTTCGGCAGGCACTCTGCTTGGTCATGGTTGCATGTTTCATTGATTAAAAAGACTGATGCTCCCAGCTTTCCTAACGTGTCCCATCTCCATCACCTCTTCTAAGCATTAGATCACAATTCCATAAATTAAACTCAACAAGTATTTGCGTGGAGTATAATAAGGTAGTGGTTAAGAGCACGGGATATGGGATCAGTCAGATGAGTTTATTTATTTATTAAAAAAAAAATTTTTTTGAGACTGAGGTTTGTGCGTCACCCAGGCTGGAGTGCAGTGGTGTGATCCGGGCTCACTGCAATCTCCACCTCCCTTGTTCAAACAATTCTCCTGCTTCGGCCTCCCGAGTAGCTGGGGAATACAAGCATGTGCCACCACCTCTGGCTAATTTTTTTTATTTTTAGTAGAGCTGGGCTTTCACCAAGTTGGCCAGGCTGGTCTCGAACTCCTGACCTCAGGTGATCCACCTCCCTCAGCCTCCCAAAGTGCTGGGATTACAGGTGTGAGCCACTGAGCCCAGCCTACATTGACTTTAGTTTAGCAGATTAACTAGCCTTCAGCCATGGGATGGGGTAGGATATGGGGAAGAAAGGGATGAACACATGGTAAGATGAACACATAGTGAGGGCTGGTTGACTGGGGGAGACTGGGGTAGAGAATCAGGGAGTCAGGTTTGACAACGGGCATCTAGAACGGGTATCCTGTGGCGAAGAATTCTGGCGGGGCTACAGAGGACCTCTTCATTTTACCTAGGGCTAGTCTTAGCAGTGCTTCATTTTTCCAAGAGCCTTCAGTATACACATCAATACAAATAATTTTAATTATTCTGATAAAAGGTAAACAGAAAAGTTATGATATGCAAAGTTGAATGACAACGACTGATACTATTTGAAATAATTGACCGAATTATATTTTGGAACAATTTATAAGCAAAGCCAAAAAAACAATGATCCCTTTGTTGAACGCACAGAATAAATCCATCTTGCCCATGGCTACTGAGTCTGCCTGTGATCTCTGAGGGTCACTCAGGTTTGCACTCAGAGGACCCAACAGCCTGTAGACCCTGTGCTTGAAGGCGTGAGGGTTACCTCTGAGTTCACACTCACTAGTGTCCCTCCTTTTTTTCAGAAAGCTAGACACTGGGAAGACAAGGGGAAAATCAATCAAGACCTGAGGTATGGGGCTGTAGGCTGGGAGGAAAGTAACATTATTGAGAAGCTACCGATGTGAATACATTTCAATTAGTACTCACATTGGTTTTTTTGTTTGTTTGTTTTTTGAGACGGAGTTTCGCTCTTGTTGCCCAGGCTGAAGTGCAATGGCGCGATCTCAGCTCACCACAACCTCCGCCTCCCAGTTCAAGCAATTCTCCTGCCTCAGCCTCCCAAGTAGCTGGGATTATAGGCATGTGCCACCACACCCAGCTACGTTTGTATTTTTTTAGTAGAGACGGGGTTTCACCATTTTGGTCAGGCTGGTCTCGCTCTCTGACCTCAAGTGATTCACCCGCCTCGGCCTCCTAGACTGCTGGGATTACAAGCGTGAACCACCACGGCTGGCCTCACATAGATTTTTGAGATGATTTTATTGCCATTTTATACACAAAGAGGTCAAAACTCGATGAGGTGAATTGACATGCCAGTAAGTGAAAGAACCACTGTTTGATTGGGAGTCTTCTGCCGCCTGTTCTGGCACTCTTTTTGCTGTGACATGAGGGACACTGGCAACCCCAGTCCTTGTCGATTTCTTTCACTGTGTGCACATGACATGTATCTAAAGTGATTTAGCTTGCCAGATTGTGTACATGGAGGGAAATCTCTACTTTTCAGAAGCTCTTGGGTGGGCCAGTGGATCCCTAAGTTCTTCCCCCAGCCCTTCTTTTCTTTTTTTGCCTATGGGAAATGAAGGAAGATGGACCCCCAAGTTCTTCAGTGGGTGTGTTATACAGTGTCCCCCGCTACCCACTGGGGATATGTTCCAAGACCCCCCAGTAGATGCCTGACACCTCAGATAGTCCTGAACCCAATTGCCATCAATCAGAACATGTTTCTGTTTGTGTCTGCCTCCCATAAATTCAATGCCCTTTCCATCTTAACTAAGCACTTGTTATGCACCGAGGCTGTAACTTTTGCAGTTTGAGGTGTGACAGCAAAACTATCATGAATTTCTTTTTCCTTTGTCACAGTTTCGCAGATAGAAGATTCAGATTCTTTTTTTTTTTTTTTTTTTGAGACGGTGTCTTGCTCTGTCGCCTAGGTTGGAGTACGGTGGCGCGATCTCAGCTCACTGCAACTTCCACCTTCTGGGTTTAAGTGATTTTCCTGCCTCAGCCTCCCGAGTAGCATGGCTTACAGGCACCTGCCACCACGCCCGGCTAATTTTTGTATTTTTAGTAGAGATGGGATTTCACCATGGTGGCCAGGCTGGTCTTGAACTCCTGACCTCGAGTGATCCGCCCACCTCGGCCTCCCAAAGTATTGGGATGACAGGCGTCAGCCACTGCACCCAGCCAGAAGATTCATTCTTACTGTAGATCTCAGCAACCTCAGTTGAGAACTTTCACCTTTTCACTTAAAGGAAGGAAGCTCTTTATGGAAGCACTTTACGGCTTCTCTTTGGCGTATCTGAATTGGCAGCATCACTACTCTTGCACTTTTGCTTACATTATTAAGTGAAATAAGAGTCACTTGAACACAGGCACTGCTGTGATGTCACAACAGTCGATCTGATAACCGAGAGGGCTACTAAATGACTCACGAGCAGGGAACCTCTTCAGCGTGGAGACGCTGGACAGAGGGATCATTCACATCCTGGGGGACAGAGCAGGATGGTGAGAGACTGCATCACACTACTCAGAACAGTGTGCAATTAAAACCTAGGAATTGTTTATTTCTGGAATTTTCCATTGAGTATTTTCGGACCACAGTTGTCTGCAGGTAGTTGCAACCATGGAAAGTGAAACTGTGGATAAGGGGAAGTTACTGTATTAATGAAGTCATATATGATGTATCATTAATGCATAAACAGTAACATGTACAATAATGCATAATGAATAGTGAGTCATGAATTAATGGAGAGAATGGGATGAGCATGATAGAGGGTCTGGGGATACTTCTCTGCGTCCAGAAACCCTCATGGCAGTCTGTACCCCACTGCTCAAGAGCTGGCAAAGAACACAGAGTTGGGGCATCCAGATCCCCCCAGGGCAGTGGAAAGAAGGCCATCAAATGGCATTCATCGTGCTTCTTCCCAGGCCTCCTGGACACATTGACAGAAATGAACACAATCCTGGAAGATATTCAGAAGTCTCTGGATATGTATTTAGAGACCAAGCGACATATTTTCCCCCGCTTCTACTTCTTGTCCAATGATGACCTACTGGAGATTCTGGGCCAGTCCCGAAACCCAGAGGCTGTGCAGCCGCACCTCAAAAAATGCTTTGACAACATCAAGTTGCTGAGAATCCAGAAGGTCGGTAGAAGTGGCCACAATGAGATGGTGGGTGGGTATGAAAGGCTTTGTAAGGGACCCTGCCCTCTCAACAGGAGGGCCATGTTCATTAATGATTCTCGATTCTCAGGGGATAGAATTTCTTCCAATTGGTAATATTGAGAGGAGGGGAGAGGAGCAGTAATTACCCTCAAAAGGCCCCAGTACTTCTAGGCGGAGTGTGGGCCGGCCGGGCTCTGAGTAGCTTCTGTTTTCTGCAGGTTGGAGGGTCCAGCAGCAAATGGGAAGCTGTGGGAATGTTCTCGGGCGACGGCGAGTACATTGATTTCCTCCACTCAGTACTTTTAGAAGGGCCTGTGGAGGTGAGTTGTGGTGAGGGTCTGAGGACCTAGCTGATTCTTCTTCCTACAGACAGTTCACCTGGGCCGGGCACAGTGGCTCACACCTGTAATCCCAGCACTCTGGGAGGCCGAGGCGGGCGGATCCTCTGAGGTCGGGAGTTCCAGACCAGCCTGACCAACATGGAGAAACCCCGTCTCTACTAAAAGTACAAAATTAGCCGGGAGTCGTGGCGCATGCCTGTAATCCCAGCTATTCAGGAGGCTGAGGCAGGAGAATCGCTTGAACCTGGGAGGCGGAGGTTGCGTTGAGCTGAGATCGTGCCATTGCACTCCAGCCTGGGCAATCAGAGTGAAACTCCATCTCAAAAAAAAAAAAAAAGAAAAAGAAAAAGAAAAAAAGGAAAGTTCACCTGGCTCCATGAGGAGAGAAGATCTCTGTAAATGGCCGATAGTCACTCTTTCCCCTCCCACCTGCCATTCCTGACAATGATCATCTCTGCTCTGAACTGAAATTTCCTTCTGAAAGTCAGACCATCTGCCTCAGAGCCTCCATTTCTCTCAGGGACCCAAGCCAGCCGTTGCCCGTTCTTGCTTTTCTCTGGGTACAAAGCCCTGGAGTGCCGCTTCCTAAGTGCCTTCCCTGTGGAGGACCTTGGCCGTGCCCCTGAGGCTGAGCTACCCTATTCTCCCACCTCCCCCCAGTCCTGGCTTGGCGATGTGGAACGGACCATGAGGGTGACCCTGCGGGACCTTCTCCGGAACTGCCGCCTGGCCCTCAAGAAGTTCCTCAACAAGAGGGACAAATGGGTGAAGGAGTGGGCTGGCCAGGTGAGTTGGGGTCAACAGAAATGAGGGAACAAGGGGCCAGGCACGGTGGCTCACACCTGTAATCCCAGGACTTTGGAAGGCCGAGGTGGGCAGATCACTTGAGGTCAGGAGTTCAAGACCAGCCTGGCCAACATGGTGAAACTCTCTCTCTACTAAAAATACAAAAAATTATCTGGTGTGGTGGTGTGCACCTGTAGTCCCAGTTTCTCAGGAGGCTGAGGCAGGAAAATAGCTTGAACCCAGGAGGCGAAGGTTGCAATGAGCCAAGACCGTGCCACTGCACTCCAACCTGGGTGACAAAGTAAGACTCCATCTAAAAAAATTTTTAAAAAAATTAAAAAAAAAAAGAAAGAAAAAAAAAGAAAGAAATGAAGAAATGAGGGAACAAGAAGATGGAGTTAAAAAGATGGAGTTAAAAGGAGGTGGCCAGTGGAAAGACAGAATCTTGAGTCTCACACAATGTGGTTTCTTACCCCCCTTTCTGGGCTGTGGCTCTGGTACACTCCAAGCTGGACCCTTAGCTCCTGACCTGAGGCCCATGTCCCATCCTTCAGAGCAGATTGGGTGCAGTTGGGAGAGGCACACGGTTCTTGAAATAGCTGGGACTTGGGTGCTGGGCTGTGTGGGTGGCCAAGGACAGGGCTTTGGGACATGGCTTCTGCACATCCTCAGATGGTGATCACTGCCAGTCAGATCCAGTGGACGGCTGATGTCACCAAGTGCCTGCTGACTGCGAAGGAGCGGGGAGACAAGAAAATCCTCAAGGTCATGAAGAAGAAGCAGGTGGGAGGCTGAGCGCAGTGGCTGATGCTTGTAATCCCAGCACTTTGGGAGGCAGAGGTGGGAGGAGCCCACTTGCTTTAGCCCAGGAGTTCGAGACCAGCCTGGGCAATATGGTGAAACCCCTTCTCTACCAAAAAATACAAAAATTAGCTGGTGGCACACACAGGCGGTTGAGGCTACAGTGAGCGGAGATCGTACCACTGCACTCCAGCCTGGGCAACAGAGCAAGACTCTTGTCTCAAAAAAAAAAGGCTGGGCACGGTGGCTCACGCCTGTAATCCCAGCACTTTGGGAGGCCGAGGCAGGCGGATCACGAGATCAGGAGATTGAGACCATCCTGGCTAACACGGTGAAACCCCGTCTCTATTAAAAATACAAAAAATTAGCCAGGCATGGTGGCGGGCGCCTGTAGTCCCAGCTACTCGGGAGGCTGAGGCAGGAGAATGGCGTGAACCCGGGAGTCGGAGGTTGCAGTGAGCCGAGATCATGCCGCTGCACTCCAGCCTGGGCGACAGAGTGAGACTCTGTCTCAAAAAAAAAGGAAAGAAAAGAAAAGAAAAGAAAAAAGCAGGTGGGTGCTCTGCAAGTATGGGTTAGGTCTGGGGCTAGAATTGCAGGGAGGAAGCAGTGAGAATTAGAGGTGAGCTGGTGGAAAAGGGCCAGAGCGAAGGTGCTTTATGATGGAAGTCCAGTGGGGGCAGTCCGCGGTGGAGCAGAATTACCAGGAGTTACAGCAGGTGGGGTCAGCACCGGGTTGGAAGTGGTGCTGGGTGGGGGTGAGGGGTGATTGGGCTTTGGCGACATTGCTCTGTCTGCTCTCTTCCCTGCTGCCTCATGCCACAGGTGTCAATCCTGAATAAGTATTCAGAAGCTATCAGGGGGAACTTGACCAAGATCATGCGGCTTAAAATTGTGGCTCTGGTGACGATAGAAATTCATGCCCGAGATGTATTGGAGAAGCTTTACAAGAGTGGCCTCATGGATGTCAATTCATTTGACTGGCTCAGCCAACTTCGGTTCTACTGGGAGAAGGTGCCAGATGGGCCAACTCCCCACTCTCTTACCGTAAAATGGATCCTAATGCTTTTATTGCATCCATGTTCTGTAAATGCAAGGATATCCTAAGCCAACCCTTAGTCCTGTCCCAGTACCCTAATCCGGTTCTTCCTCCCATCTCCTCCCCACAATCAGGAGTGGCAAGCAGTTGTCCCAGTCAGGGCTCACTATGAATGTCACTTGAACAGGACTCAGAAACACTCCAGGCAGCTGCTGCGTTGGGTTGGGGTGGACATGCAATATGAAACCCATTTTCCATCTTGCCCATAAACCACTCCCCTTTTCAACTCTAAAAGGGAACCCCCGCTCCCTGGCAACTCTGAGCCCCACTCTCAGTCATTGTCCCAGCTCTAACTCTCCTTCCAAACCCACCTCTCTCTTTTTCTGCCCTGTTTTCCCCAGGATCTTGATGACTGTATGATCCGCCAGACCAACACGCAATTTCAGTATAGTTATGAGTACTTGGGTAACTCGGGCCGGCTTGTCATCACCCCCCTGACGGACAGGTCTGCTGTGTGGGATGAATGAGGTGGCTGGGGTGGGGGCGGCAGAAGCTGAGAGGCGTCCGGGAGTCTGACTCCGCTTCTGTCCTCAATTCTCAGATGTTACATGACACTGACCACGGCATTGCACCTGCACCGAGGGGGCTCCCCAAAAGGCCCCGCAGGCACGGGCAAGACCGAGACCGTCAAGGACCTGGGCAAGGCCCTGGGCATATATGTCATTGTGGTCAACTGCTCTGAGGGCCTGGACTACAAGTCCATGGGCCGAATGTACTCAGGTCTGGCTCAGGTCAGTATCCAGCCACCCTGTGCCAGAAGCCCCTTAAATACCTTTTCGTTCCAGAAAATAAACTGAAACCCAAATCTGGTTCAGTGCTTTGTAACTTCATGACATTGCATCATGGGTAATTCTTTTTTTTTTTTGGAGTGTAGTGGTGTGATCTCGGCTCACTGCAACCTTCGCCTCCCGGGTTCAAGCAATTCTCCTGCCTCAGCCTCCTGAGTAGCTGGGATTACAGGCGAATGCCACCAAACCTGGCTAATTTTTGTATTTTTAGTGGAGACGGGGTTTCACCATGTTGGCCAGGCTGGTCTCAGACTCCTGACCTCAGGCGATCCACCTGTCTCAACCTCCCAAAGTGCTGGGATTACAGGCGTGAGCCACCGTGCCCGGCCACAACTAGGAAAGTCCCTTCCCCTTCCTGAGCTTCACGTAGCTTATTTGCAAAAATCAGAAGATTATAAAGGATTAAAGGATTAAAGAAAATAATGCGTGTTAACTGGAGCAGAATAGACAGTGCACACAAGTTCCCTACCCCAGTCTCTTTCCAACCCACACCTTTTCTAGCATCACCCCAGATTGGCCCTATCTGATGGAAAGTTCTGGCCAGAAGCTACAACAGTGTACTCTAGTGCCCTTCTCCCTGCACTCTATTCTGGAGGCCGCCTCACCTAGTGAAACATTTTAAGGAAGGGTGTGTTAATCATGCTTTCTAGCCTTTGGGGCACCTCTCTTGCTCCCAGTGACTATGCCTTGCACCCCACAGACTGGAGCCTGGGGTTGCTTTGATGAGTTTAACCGCATCAACATCGAGGTGCTGTCAGTGGTGGCCCAGCAGATCCTGTCCATCCTATCTGCCCTGGCTGCCGGCCTCACCCGTTTCTATTTTGACGGCTTTGAAATAAATCTGGTGTGGTCCTGTGGGATCTTCATTACCATGAATCCTGGTAGGTGGCAGGGAGTGGATGGGGTTTCTGGGGTGGGAAGAACTGGGTATTCAGGGGAAATAACTGCATCCTCCTCTTCCCCCTTCCATGCGAACGTATATAGCAAAATGAAGTCTGGTTAAAAATAGCAAAGCGGAGAGAAGGATAAACACATAACTTTCTGGGAGAAGGGGAAGCAATCTTACTGTTATCCCTAAAGGGATTAATAACCATTTTTTTTTTTTTTTTTTTTTGAGACGGAGTCTTGCTCTTTCACCCAGGCTGGAGCTGGAGTGCAGTGGCATGATCTCGGCTCACTGCAAGCTCTGCCTCCCAGGTTCACACCATTCTCCTGCCGTAGCCTCCCGGGTAGCTGGGACTACAGGCACCTGCCACTGTGCCCGGCTAAATTTTTGTGTATTTTTTTTTTTTTTTTTTAGTAGAGACAGGGTTTCACCATGTTAACCAGGATGGTCTCGATCTCCTGACCTCATGATCCGCCCACCTCAGCCTCCCAAAGTGCTGGGATTACAGGCGTGAGCCACCGCGTCCAGCCAGACCTCATCTTTCAGGATACTTAGCTATCTTCTCCCATTAGGCTAGCTCCCAGAGTTCTGGTCTCTCTGCCATCTCTTTTGCAGCAGGCCCTAGGGTCTCTCATTACTGTTCCCTAGAAACAACTCTGGGGGAAGGGCCTAGGACAGCACAGGGATAGGAAAGGGTTTAGGAACCAAATAAGAGGAAAAGCTGTGATTTCTATTAGGACTGATGTGACCCTACACAGAACCTGGAGAGATGGGAAATTGACAGCTCTGTGATTTGAGTTTGAAATAAGACCACGCAGAAAGTAAGGAAAGGACCACAGAGAAGAGAGAAGACCAAAGTGGACTGGGAAGGGCTGGGGCTGAGATGAGAAAGGATGTGATCTTGGAGTTAGGGAGAAAGTTAGGGATGGAGTTAAGGTGGAAGAAAATGAGATTGATTGGAAAGTGGGTTTGGAGAAGCAAATCAAGATAAGGAAATATATGATTCCAAGTAAGCGGCATTGTTTTCCAGGCTATGCTGGCCGCACAGAGCTTCCTGAAAATCTGAAATCCATGTTCCGCCCAATTGCCATGGTGGTGCCTGACTCCACCCTCATTGCAGAAATCATTCTCTTTGGAGAGGGCTTTGGCAACTGCAAGGTACTCCAATAACCCCTTTTCTCCAGTGATTTTAATTCCCTTTCATAATTATTCCCTGGACAGAGGAGCTCCCCAAGGGCCTCACTATCAGCTTATCCTCTAAGGAACTTAGACTATTGTCCATAGGATGTAGGGGGAGAAAACTTCAGAGGAGGAAGTTTCTCCTCTGTGATATCACTGATTAACGATGGTGTGATTCACACGATTTCATCAGAAGAGTCCGTAGAGTACCTCCTAGCTGCTTCATGTCCTGGGACCTGGCTTCCTGTCTCTGACTGTCCCGAGATGAAGCAGAGGGATTTGTGGAGAGATGGACCGTTTCTTCCTCTGTTGGTTCCCCAGATTCTGGCCAAGAAGGTGTACACACTCTACTCACTGGCTGTGCAGCAGCTCTCCCGACAGGACCACTATGACTTTGGCCTGCGTGCCCTCACCTCCCTTCTGCGCTATGCTGGCAAGAAGCGCCGCCTACAGCCGGATCTGACTGATGAAGAGGTAGAGCAAGGACACAGCCTTTGGACCTGACTTCCACTGTCACTGGCCCTATGTCACTTCCCTCAAGTCTTTCAGACCCTTTCTTTCCCCAGATTGGGATTCCCACCTTCCCACCTGGTCCCATTCCCGTGTTGCCCGCTGCTTTGCTAATGGCTAACTGGTGTCTCCATTGTTCTTGGCAGCTGCCCTGAAGCCCTTTGGAGGTGAAGGGTCTAGGCCCTGGCTCCTCAAACCTGAGTCTCTGTCTTTTCCCATTCAGGTTCTGCTGCTCTCAATGAGAGATATGAACATCGCCAAGCTCACTTCAGTTGATGCACCCCTGTTCAATGCCATCGTGCAAGATCTGTTTCCCAACATTGAGCTGCCTGTCTTTGACTATGGCAAGGTATTTGTTCCTTAATACTCTCCCTGATCGGGTGCTGTGGCTCGTGCTTGTAATCCCAGCACTTTGGGAGGCTGAGGTGGGCAGATTGCTTGAGTCCAGGAGTTTGAGACCAGCCTGGGCAACATGGTGAAACCCCGTATCTACAAAATATACACAAATTAGCCAGGCACGGTGGTGCGCATGCTTGCAGTTCCAGCTAGTCGGGAGGCTGAGGTAAGAGGATTGCTTGAGCCCAGGAGGTTGAGGCTATAATGAGCTGAGACTGTGCCTCAGCACTCCAGCCTGAGTGACAGAGCAAGACCCTGTCTCAAAAAAACAAAACAGAAACAAAAAAAAGCGCACTCTCCTGACCACATATGTGAATAGGCATCTGGGAACAGAAAACTTGGCTTCCGGGCCTTGTTCTGCCATCTGCTAGCTATGACTCTGAGCAAGTCAGCTGACCTCTCTTTGGACTTCCTTATCTATATAGCAATAGACTATTCAAACATTCTGCTCTCTGATCACGACTCCCTCTCCCGCTGACCTGCTCAAATGTACCTGCTCAAGTGCATCCTCGCAACAACGCTCTGACTTCATCGAAACCTCTAGTCCGTTGCCTTTGCAGTTCCTCTGTGCCCATCAGTCCTCCATGCCTCTACTTCTCACCTCAACAGGGAGTTTTGAGGAGAGGTTGCTAGAAGCCACTTGGTGTCAGAGAGCAGCGGAATGGAAGAAGGAGTTTTAGAAAGCATAAGAACTTTCTTATCTGGCAGTGTGGTAGTCTAGATACCCTGAATGATCCTTTCAATAGAAACTACTAAAATGATGGATAAAAATGTAATAATGACATCCTTTTTAATGCATTGCTAAGCTGGCAAGAAAGAACGAATTCCAGGAGTTAAGGAGGGTGGGGAGTAAAAGCAGGAACCCTGGGAGACAGGTGAGTACAAAAGCTGGCCTTCTCCCTGAAAACTGTTGTTGATCTCCAGGCAGTGGGAATAGGAGATGAAACAGCCCAAGTCTGAAGATAGAACAGAAAACACAGTGCTGCGTAAACCCCAGTCCACAAGGGGCAACAGCCCCAGTAGATGCAAAAAAGAGAAGACTGCGATTTAGAAGGGTATATACAGGAAAGAAACTTGCTTGTTTTGATCTCTGATGATGGAAGAAAAAGACCAAATTTCCTTTGAGATTTCCTAACCACACACCAGCTCTCACATGGTTTCCAGTCATCGTTTCTCCTACTGTGTAATCAGAAAAGAAATCTCAAGCTTAGATTTTAATATTAAGTAGTTCTAGGTTGTTAGTGCCCCCAGGTGACAGGAAGAAGCAAAAGCAAATTATTTCTGGAGGAATGAAATTTCAACTCACACTTCAAAGAATTGCCACAGGTAAAAGTCCAAGAAAATGAGCAACTCATGGTCAAAAATCACAAAACACACAAGGAAACAAGAAACCATGAATGGGAGCCAGAACAACAACAGACAGTGGAATCAGATCCATAAAAACACTTCAGATATTGAAACTGATAGGGGCGAGTGCGGTACTTCACGCCTTTCATCTCAACACTTTGGAGGCTGAGACAAGAGGATCACTTTAGGCCAGGAGTTCAAGACCAGCCTGGGCAACATAGCAAGACCTTCATCTCTTAAAAAAAAAAAAAAAAAAAGCCAGGCATGGTGGTGTGCTCCTTAGTCACAATTACTCCTTTCTCCAAAAGCTACTAGAAAATGTGCTCTACTTAAATACAGGAGCTGTGAAAGGGATGACGAGGAACAAAAGATTCAGTGCAAGGGGGAGGCTGCAGTAATCCTTGGGATGTTGGTGAATGGAGGTCACGGGATGACGGTGGTGCACTGGGCAAAGAGAGAAGCCAATCCAGATTGGAGCAAACCTGAAGGCTTCAGGAGGACTTTTTTTTTTTTTGAGCTGGAGTTTCATTCTTGTTGCTCAGGCTGGAGTGCAACAGCACAATCTCGGCTCACTGCAACCTCCACGCTCTGGGTTCAAGCGATTCTCCTGCCTCAGGAGTAGCTGGGATTACAGGCATACGCCACCACACCTGGCTAATTTTGTATTTTTGGTAGAGACGGGGTTTCTCCATGTTGGTCAGACTAGTCTCGAACTCCCGACCTCAGGTGATATGCTTGCCTCAGCCTTCCAAAGTGCTGGGATTACAGGCATGAGCCACCGTACCAGGCCAGGAGGACTTTTTAAAGAAGAAATTGATACCTGATGTGAAAATTGTTTGAAAGATTTAGTCAACTGGTAGAGTTTGGAATTGAGTTAGAGATAAGCACATTAAAAACTAAGCAAATATGGGAGCAAAAAAAAAAAAAAGAAAGAAAAAGGAAAAGAAAAAAAAAACACCTAAGCAAACAGGCCAGACATGGTGGCTCACACCTGTGATCCTAGCACTTTGGGACGTGGTGTAGGCGGGTGGATCACTTGAGGTCAGGAGTTTGAGACCAGCCTGGGCAACATGGTGAAACCCCATCTCTACAAAAAATACAAAAATGAGCCAGGTGTAATGGCTCGTGCCTGTAGTCTCAGCTGAGGCGGGAGGATTGTTTGAGCCCAGGAGTTGGAGGCTGCAGTGGTTGAGATCGTGCCACTGCACTCCAGCCTGGGTGACAGAGTGAGATCCTGTCTCCAAAAAAAAAAAAAAAAAAAAAAAAACCTAAGCAAACAAAATCACAAAAATTATTAGATCCTAGGGAAAACAAAAAAGTTGCCCAGGCTGGGCGTGGTGGCTCAAGCCTGTGATCCCAGCACTTTGGGAGGCCGAGACGGGCGGATCACGAGGTCAGGAGTTCGAGACCATCCTGGCTAACACAGTGAAACCCCGTCTCTACTAAAAAAATACAAAAAAAAACTAACCGGGTGAGGTGGCTGGCGCCTGTAGTCCCAGCTACTCGGGAGGCTGAGGCAGGAGAATGGTGTAAACCCAGGGGGCGGAGCTTGCAGTGAGCTGAGATCCGGCCACTGCACTCCAGCCCGGGTGACAGAGCGAGACTCCGTCTCAAAAAAAAAAAAAAAAAAAAGTTGCCCAAGAAAGGAAAAGTAATCATACATTGTTATACTGATACTTCATAGTGTTTACAAGAGACCCACCTAAAGCTTAATGACAAAGGGCTGAAAGTCAAAGAATAGAAAAAGATGTTTTTTCTATTATATGATTAGCATCAGTAAATAATTAGTATTAGTAAATACTAACCAAAGAAAGCTAGGGTAGCAATATGGGACAACAGATTTTGAGCTAAAAAGCACTGCTAGAAATAGAGGGCCATTTCATAATAATAAAGGGTTCAACTCATCAGAAAGGTATAACAATTCTAAATTTTGGTGCACCTAATAATACAGCCTCAAAATAAGTAGAGCAAATTTTACACAATTACAAGGAGAAATGGACAAATCTATCATAGTGGAGAGCTTGATATCTCTTAATTGATAAATCAAACAGACTAAAAATTAGGATGTAGAAGATTTGAAGAACACAATCAACAATCATTATTTAATAGATATCTATACAAACTGGTCTCAATAATTGGAGAATCAGCCAGGCATGTGGCTCATGTCTGTAGTCCCAGGACTTTGGGAGGCCAAGGTGGGAGGATTACCTGAGGTCACGACTTCGAGGCTGCAGTGAGCCATGACTGTACCGCTGCACTCCAGCCTGGCTGACAGAGTGAGAACTCAATAAAATAAAATAAAATAAAATAAAATAATTGAAGCATAACCATATTTTTCAAGCACACATAGAAAATTGTTGAACCATATAGGAAAAGGAAAATTGATGACTATGTAAAGGCCATAAATTTGCCTCAAAAATGTCAAAGGAAGATATTCATACCACATTTTCTGATCACAATGATAACTCTACAGGCAAAGTAGACTTTATGGCAAGAAGCAATAGTAAAGGTAAAGGGTGACATTTCATAATGATAAAAGGATCAATGCACAGAAAGTTATAACAGTTCTAAATCTGTATGCACTAAATAATATAGCTACAAAATCCATAAAAGAAAATGGACAGAACCATAGGAGAAACACATAAATCCACAGCCCTGGTGGGAGATCTTGACTTACTTCTTTCAGAAACTGATAATGCAAACAGACCAAAAAATCCATAAAGAGGTGCATTTGAATGCTTTTAACAGACAGCGACAAAATAGAATTAGTAAAAGCCCAAAAGTTTGGAAATTTGGCAATACAATTCTAAATAACTAATTTAGATCAAAGAAGAAATTACAGGATTTTTTTTTTTTTTTTTTGAGATGGAGTTTTGCTCTGTTGCCCAGGCTGGAGTACAATGGCAAGATATCGGCTCACTGCAACCTCCGCCTCCCAGGTTCAAGCGATTCTCATGCCTCAGCCTCCTGAGTAGCTGGGACTACAGGCGCCTGCCACCACGCCCGGCTAATTTTTTTGTATTTTTAATAGAGATGGGGTTTCGTCATGTTGGCCAGGCTGGTCTTGAACTCCTGACCTCAGGTGATCTGCCCGCCTCAGCCTCCCAAAGTGTTGGGATTACAGTCCTGAGCCACCGCACCTGGCTGAGAATATTTTTTAACTGAATAAATAGAAAATGTGACATTAAACTTCTTTAGGACACTAAACACATGTGCACACAGAAAACATACTAATAAAACTTCTCAGATGGTGGAAGGAAGTGAAATTGGTGAGGCCTGTTAGTGCAAGTAAACGATCTTGCATCTGTTTGAAATTATTTGGCTACATGAGCTGTGTGTTTTAAAATGGCACACTATTCTGGGGCCGATCTGCTAGGTCATGGTTCTTCAAGCATTACTTTTTTTTTTTTTCCCGAGACGGAGTCTTGCTCTGTCGCCCAGGCTGGAGTGCAGTGGCACGGTCTCAGCTCACTGCAAGCTCCGCCTCCCAGGTTCACGCCATTCTCCTGCCTCAGCCTCCCGAGTAGCTGGGACTACAGGCGCCGCCACCACGCCAGGTTAATTTTTGTATTTTTAGTGGAGACGGGGTTTCACCGTGTTAGCCAGGATGGTCTTGATCTCCTGACCTCGTGATCCCCCCGCCTCGGCCTTCCACAGTGCTGGGATTACAGGCGTGAGCCACCGCGCCTGGCCCAAGCATCACTTTTTAACTTAGGTAATAATGTCTTTAACATTAATTGGGCTCTTCCACCAAACTGTGAGCTCTGCAATAGGACAAACTCTATTTTGTCCCAAGCCGTATCCCTGGCAACCGGCAAGCACAGTGCTTGGCATACATTGTAGAGGCTTAATAAATATTTGCTGAATAATAAAAAGTGTGTAGAGCTACATGTAAGACATTGTGCCAATGAGGAAACTGAGGCGTGGAGAAGTAACTTACCCAGGATCACATAGCTGAGAGCTGGGGAACCAGCCTGGCCGACTCCAGAGCCCAGTCTTTCAACTCTGCAATGGGCCAGCTTCCCAGTGAGCAAACAGAGCCAGAGTGCAGAGGGCCCTGGGGCCATTTTTAACAGTTTTGAACATATTCTCCCTGGCATTGGGGAGATTTTGAAAGCCTTTTAAAGGCCTCATCCTTTTGCTTCTGCTTGTTGTGTTTTCCCTTCCCTCAGCTGCGGGAGACCGTTGAGCAGGAGATTCGAGACATGGGCCTGCAAAGCACGCCGTTCACCCTCACCAAGGTTTTCCAGTTGTATGAAACCAAGAACTCCCGCCACTCCACCATGATTGTGGGCTGCACGGGCAGTGGCAAGACGGCTTCATGGCGCATCCTGCAGGCCTCCCTGTCCTCTCTGTGCCGCGCTGGAGACCCTAACTTCAACCTTGTTAGAGTACGGGGCTGGGACAGTGGAGTCAGTGGCAGAGACTTGAGTAGTAAAAAGACAGTGGAGGGTGGGGGCCAGGGAGAACCTTGCAAGGCCAGGAGGGCTGTACCTGGGTCCACAGAGGCCTGGAGCGATGAGAGAAGGGGCAAATGCACGTACCTAAGAGCGGTCTGGAAATAAAGGGGGGTTTTTGTCTATCAGCTAAAACCCCTTCCGGTGTCACTTTCAGGAGTTCCCTTTGAACCCCAAGGCATTGTCTCTAGGGGAACTGTACGGGGAATATGACCTCAGCAGCAATGAATGGACAGATGGCATCTTGTCCAGTGTCATGCGGACGGCATGTGCAGGTATCCAAAGGATCGTGGGGTGTGGAGAGCAGACGCCTGAGTCTCCTAAGGAGGCGGGGAGTCTGGGGATAGGAAATTCCAAGTTGGGAGAGAAATGCCTGGAGAATGCTGAAGTACAAGGACATGTAGGCTTGCGTCTCCGAGGAGCGTGAGCGGAGGGCTCAAGGTAAGCGGCTCCCTGGTTTCCTCATCACCCACCATCTACTCAGATGAGAAACCCGATGAGAAGTGGATCCTGTTCGACGGCCCCGTGGACACGCTGTGGATCGAGAGCATGAACTCTGTCATGGATGATAACAAGGTGTTGACCCTCATCAACGGCGAGCGCATCGCGATGCCCGAGCAGGTCAGGGATGTGGCTGACTCCCGAGGGACTGCAGAGGCAGGCACCGGAGGGCATGGGCCGGGGCTGGGGAGGACAGCCAGGAATCTCAGAGCAGGGCAGGTTCTGCGGGAGAGAGCTGAAAGGAGGATGCCTGGATTCAGGGAAACCTGCAGCTGAAGAAAAAATGCTTTGCCTACCATGGCTGTTGAGAACAATGATAAGAAAAACACTCTGTATTGTAAGCACTGTGTAGGCTCGGGCGGCCCTCCTCAGCTCGTTCCCACGGACTCATGAGGCAGGACCCTCATTTGTGCACCCAGGGGTATGAATTCATGGACTGGCAAGCACACCTTTTCCACCCACTCCAACAATGCGAGCAAGAGAGTGATTTTTCATAAGGACAACCTTGAATAAGCTCTAGTTTCTTTTAAAGCAAACTGGACTGGGCCAGGTGGCTCACGCCTGTAATCCAAGCACTTTGGGAGGGAGGTCAAGGTGGGCAGATCACTTGAGGTCAGGAGTTTAAGACCAGCCTGGCCAACAGGGTGAAACCCCATCTCTACTAAAAAATACCAAAGTTAGCCGGGTGTGGTGTTGTGCACCTTTAGTCCCAGGTACTCTGGAGACTGAGGTGGGAGGATTGCTTGAACCTGAGAGGCAGAGGTTGCGGTGAGCCAAGATCATGCCATTGCACTCCAGCTTGGGTGACAGAGCAAGACTCTGTCTCAAAAAAACAAAAACAAAAACAAATCGTTTGTGAACTTGTAGCATCCGAGTTCTGGGTGTTTTATTATTCCTGAAGGTGGGGGATGCACAGAGAGATGAAGTTCTGACAAGTGTATATCCTTAGGTGTCTCTTCTGTTCGAAGTGGAGAACCTGGCAGTGGCCTCTCCAGCCACCGTATCCCGCTGCGGGATGGTCTACACTGACTACGCTGACCTGGGCTGGAAGCCCTATGTTCAGTCGTGGCTGGAGAAGAGGCCAAAGGTATGAAGGGAACCGAGGAGAGGGAAAGTAACCAGGGTGGCTCCAGGACACAAGGGTGAATGGAGACTCCCTTCTTATTCAACTCCAGGCTGAGGTGGAGCCCCTTCAACGCATGTTCGAAAAGTTCATCAACAAGATGCTGGCCTTTAAGAAGGACAACTGCAAGGAGCTGGTGCCCCTGCCCGAGTACAGTGGTATCATCTCCCTCTGCAAGCTGTACTCGGCCCTGGCCACGCCAGAGAATGGGGTAAGGGGAGGACACAGACCACGGGCAGGGGTAGGGAGGGCTCACAGTCTCACCAGGACAACTTCTGGGGAACGGTGTGTTTGAGACAGGTTGAACTCCAGGCTAGAGTGGAGCAGAGACTCCAAGGGGAGGCCTCAACGACCACGGAGGCAGTGAGGGGTGTGTGTGTGCACGTGTGTGTCTGCGTGTGTGTGTGCATGTGTGTGTCTGCGTGTGTGTCTGCGTGTGTGTGTGTGCACGTGTGTGTTGAGCTGAAAGGTCCGACTAGGGGTTCTGAGTTGAATATGTACACAGTGGGGTCTGGCTGTAATTTCCCACCCATGCTTTGGGAGCTGAAAATAGCTCATTCTGCTCCTGACTTCTCCAGCCCTTCAAAATATAAATGTAAGTTTTGGCATAGATGAGGCCCTGGGACACCATTTCTCCTGGAAGACGCTTTCAGACTATTCTGATGAGAGGACTTTGTAAACATTTCAGATTAATTGATATTTAAGAAAAATTGTGCTCAGTTTAGAAGGACCAAAATTTGATATCTTCTGTTGAGCTTTAATCACTGCCTATAAATGGTTTGTGTTGTTTTTAAAGATGTTGCCAGGTAATTAAACTATTAATACGTCATCAACAACAATTAAGATCTATAGGAACATATGTCATTCCTCGTACAGTTAATGTAAATTAGAAATATGTAGATGGGGCCGGGTGCGGTGGTTCATGCCTGTAATCTCAGCACTTTGGGAGGCCGAGGTGGGTGGATCACGGGAGGTCAGGAATTCGAGACCAGCCTGGCCAACATGGTAAAACCTCATCTCTACTAAAAATACAAAATTAACCGGGTGTCGTGGCACACACCTGTAGTCCCAGCTATTTGGGAGGCTGAGGCAGGACAATCGCTTGAACCCAGGAGGCGGAGGCTGCAGTGAGCCGAGATCACACCACTGCACTCCAGCCTGGGCGAGGCAGAGCAAGACTCCATCTCAAAAAAACAAAACCAAAAAACTGTAGATGGACTTGCCAGGTGCCATGTGGGCCGAGGGCAGTTACGAGTATCAATGGCACACAGGTGCCAAGAAGGACGGGCTGGGTAGGGGAGGCTTCCTGGATGAGCAGCGGGCAAGAGTGGCCTCTGCAGAAGTGCAGACACACAGGAGTCAGGCCTGGAGGGGCGGGCCTCGCTAGTGGTCTGTAGCTGGATATGGTGGGTGGTGTTTGTGTGCAGATGCTCTTCAGTGTGGCAGAGACCCTGAGGAGAGGGCTGGACCATGAGGATGGTGAGATGTGTTGTGTGCTGAGAGGAGCCAGAAGCACAGACTAAGGATTCTGGACTGGACTGAAAATGGCAGACAATTGATTTTTTTTTTTTTTTTTTTTTTTTGAGACGGAGTCTCGCTCTGTCACCCAGGCTAGAGTGCAGTGGTGCGATCTCGGCTCACTGCAAGCTCTGCCTCCCGGGTTCACGCCATTCTCTTGCCTTGGCCTCCCGAGTAGCTGGGACTACAGGCGCCTGCCACCACGTCCGGCTAATTTTTTGTATGTTTAGTAGAGACGGGGTTTCACTGTGTTAGCCGGGATGGTCTTGATCTCCTGACCTGGTGATCCACCTGCCTCAGCCTCCCAAAGTGCTGGGATTACAGGCGTGAGTCACCACGCCTGGCCAGGATTGAGGATTACTCTCTAAACCCAAGATCAGTATCCTGGATTGGACGGCACTGTTATCTGTGGTCCTAGGTGTCTTAAGTCACAACCCATCCTCAAGCGCCCTCCACCCACGGGCCTGTGTCTGCTTTGCATAGTAGGCCAGGGATGGTTTGAAGGATGCCAGGTTTGAAGGATGCCAGGTTGGTCGTGGTCTCCAAGAGGCCCGACAGAGTCGGGATGGCCCCATGTGCTCCATGCGCCCAATCAGAAGAAAGACACCTGTCACGTGCCCCCTGGGCAGGGGGTTGAGAGCACGGGCTCTAAATATGCTTCTTCCATTATTAAGTTGGTACATTTTACATTTCATCTTTTTGGAGATAGGGTCTCACTCTGCTGCCCAAGCCGAGTGCTGTGGTGTGATCTTGGCTCACTGCAGCCTCAACTTACTGGGCTCAAACAATTCTCCTATCTCCCGAGTAGCTGGGACTGCAGGCGTGCACCATCACATCCAGCTAAGTTTTGATTATTTCTAGAGACAGGGTCTCACTGTGTTGCCCAGTCCGGTCTCAAACTCCTGGACTCAAGTAATCCTCCTGCCTTGGCCTCCCAAAGTGCTAGGACTACAGGCATGAGCCACTGCACCAGGCCACATTTTACATTTTATTTTTAATTACACAGATAATTGTTGAATCAAGTTCCCTTTCTGAAAATAATGATTTTTCATATAAAACTAAAGTCCTTTTTGTTCCTCTCTCTCCTCCCAGTCCTGATCTGCTCCTTACTGCACACAAGTAACTACTGTAGTATGTTTGTGTATGTCATTCCAGACCTCTTCTTTAATTTTTTTTTTTTTTTTTTTAGAGACAGGGTCTTGCTCTGTTACCAAGGCTGGAATGGCATGATCAGGGCTCACTGCAGCCTCAACATCCGGGGCTCAAGTGATCCTCCCACCTCAGTCTCCTGAGTAGCCGAGGTTACAGATGCATACCATCATGCCTGGCTGTTTTTTTTTTTGTTTTGTTTTTTTGGTTGAGACAAGTTTCACTATGTTGTTCAGGCTGGTCTTGAACTCCTGGCCTCAAGCAGTCATCCCACCTCAGCTTCCCAAGGTGCTGGGATTATAGGCATGAGCCACCGCCATGTCTGGCCTAGGCCTTTTTAAAGGTATGCCTTTACATATAATCCCATGGATATCCATAGAAAAGGTTTTTGTTTTTTTTTTTTTTTTGGAGACGGAGTTTCGCTCTTGCTGCCCGGGCTGGAGCACAGTGGTGCCATTTCGGCTCACTGCAACCTCCACCTCCTGGGTTCAAGTGATTCTCCCACCTCAGCCTCCTGAGTAGCTGGGATTAACAGGGGCCACCACGCCCGGCTAATTTTTGTATTTTTAGTAGAGGTGTGGTTTCACCATGTTGGCCAGGCTGGTCTCGAACTCCTGACCTCAGGTGATCCACCCAGCTCTGCTTCCCTAAGTGCTGGGATTACAGGCATGAGCCACTGTGCCTGACCGAAAATGTGGTATTTTTTTTAAAACTATATCATGCTATATACTGCAACATGTCTGTTAAATTAACAATATGTTTTTGAGTTCTGTATTACTACATGTAGATTCATTTCATTGCTTTAACTGCTATATACTATTCCATGGTAGAACACTACATTTTATTTTTCCACTGCTCTACTGGTGAACATTTAGGTCATCTCCAGTGTTTTGCAATCACAAACAAGTCACCATGAATGTTCCTGAACCTGTCTCCTGAGCACCCATGGGTGCTTTTCCAGGGCAGGCCTGTTGTGGCCGGATGATGGCTGCGTCTTTGTGAGTTAGCAGTGAGGAAGCTCAGGGCAACTGCTGAGCTATAAGAAATTTCAGGTTTGTCTCAGTCTTTCAGCAGGTTGTAGATAAACACGCACATTTGGAAAACTGTGCCATTTTCCAAATAGAGCCAGGAAAGGAGGAAGACCCAGCCTTTCCACACTCCGGTGTCATGAGTCTGCCAGATGGACCCCTGGTCTCTTACAGGCGGGTTATTTCCTCTTCTCATCCTCCATCCAGGTGAACCCAGCTGACAGCGAGAACTACGTCACCATGGTAGATATGACATTTGTGTTCAGCATGATCTGGTCTGTGTGTGCCTCTGTGGATGAAGAGGGCCGCAAGAAGATTGACAGCTACCTCCGAGAGATCGAGGGTTCCTTTCCCAATAAGGTTGGGCACACACCCAGCTGTCCTATTTGCCCTGTTTTTCCAGAACCCATTGGCATCCCCGATCTCAGGCTCTGCTTTGGTCTCTCTCTCTCTTTCTTCCACCCGGTGGTCTGGGGCCCGTTCTCTGGGCTGGAGAAGGCTCAAGGAAGGCTTTGGTCACCTGACCTACATGCCCTCCTTAGGACACGGTGTATGAGTATTTTGTGGACCCCAAAATGCGGAGTTGGACGTCATTTGAGGACAAGCTTCCTAAGAGTTGGCGCTACCCTCCAAAGTGAGAGCTGGGCCTGGGTGTGAGGAGGGCATGGGGCAGCGGTAGGTGGGGGATGTGGCAAGAGAGATGGGCCTAGAAGCAAAAATGAGCGATAGGAAGGAGAAGGCGGGTCCCAGGGAAGGGCTGCCTCCTGAGGAGAGGAAGCGGGACCTACAGGACTTGGGACGGGGTCTTTGAGGGGAGTGCATGATCCCCAGGTCCCACAGGAGGGCAGGGTGGTGATAAGACAGTGGTGACGTGGAGGGAAAGGAAGTGGGAGTTGGAAAGGAGTGGGCAGGTGGCCCTTGAGAGCCGGTCCCTGCTCTTCCCTAGCGCCCCCTTCTATAAGATCACGGTGCCCACCGTCGACACCGTGCGCTACAACTACCTGGTGAGCACCTTGGTGGCCAACCAGAATCCCGTTCTGCTAGTGGGTCCCGTGGGGACTGGGAAGACCTCCATCGCCCAGAGCGTTCTGCAGTCCCTGCCCTCCAGCCACTGGTCGGTGCTCATTGTCAACATGTCCGCACAGGTGTGTAGGGGACCCAGGGGCCAGGCTGCTGGCTCCCCTGGGATCCAAGTGCCTGCTTGACCCTCCTCTCTAAGCCCATATTTCTCTCAGGAGACCCACACATTCATTCGGTACCTTTTCACCAGACCACATCCAATAACGTGCAGAGCATCATTGAGAGCAGGGTTGAGAAGCGAACCAAGGGTGTCTACGTGCCATTTGGGGGCAAAAGCATGATCACCTTTATGGATGACCTAAATATGCCCGCTAAGGACATGTTTGGGTCCCAGCCACCTCTGGAGCTGATTCGCCTCTGGATTGACTATGGCTTCTGGTATGACCGTTCGAAGCAGACCATCAAGCACATTCGAGTAAGCCTCCCGACAGTCTGTTCTTCAGGCCTCTGCTCCCTTCTGGGATAGGCTCAGTCCCCACTCCCTGGGGCCCCAGGCTATGGTCCTGACATCCTGGATTCCTTCCCACACAGGAGTGTCCTGTCTTCATGACAGCAGTTCTTGGCTCCCCACTCATGAGCCAGGCATCCTCTCTCAGTCTTGCCTCCTTTGTGGGATTCTGAGCATACTGTTTCCTTCCTTCCTTCCTTCCTTCCTTCCTTCCTTCCTTCCCTCCTTCTTCCTTCCTTCCTCTCTCTTTCTCTCTCTCTTTTTCTTTCTTTCTTTCTTTTTCTTTCTTTCTTTTTTTTTTTAGACAGTGTCTTGCTCTGTTGCCAAGGCTGGAGTGACAGGTTAATTTTATGATTTTAGTGGACACAAGGTCTCCATATGTTGCCCAGGCTGGTCTTGAACTCCTGGGCTCAAGAGATCCTCCTACCTTGGCCTCCCAAAGTGTTGGCATTACAGGCCACTGCACCTGGCTGCTTCTCTTTAATCAGCGGCCATTGCGGCCTGGCTTCTGGGGTTGTTTGTGTGTATATCTGGCATTCTGGGCCCAAAACTCGGCTAGTGATATATTCATGTGTGTTTGAGAGAGAACACACACACCACGTGTATAGATACGTACAATTTTAAAAGAAGAAAAAGAGAAAGTCTAGAAGACACAAATTTTTTTTACTTACCTGTGTTTTCTCATTTGGGTATGTGGATTATAAGGGTGAAATACAGACAAATGCATTCCTGGTTCTAAAACAAGTTTCCCATGTCCCTTCCTCCTCTTCCCCCTCCCCCTGCTCTGCTGCTCCATGTTCCTCTCTACTCGCTGTGTCCTGGTTCCTCTTCCCCTTTGTCCCTCCTCGCACTGTTTTCCTCCCACTCCTTTTCACCCGGCCTGTGTCGCTGCCTCTCTTGCCCGCTCCCCTCCTGCTTCCCGCTGTCTAGGAAATGTTCCTGATGGCTGCCATGGGCCCCCCTGGGGGTGGACGGACCGTCATCTCCCCAAGGCTACAGAGTCGCTTCAACATTATCAACATGACCTTCCCCACAGTGAGGACCTCATGGGGGCTGCAGGACAAGGGGAGGGTAGGAGGTGAAATGTCTCTGTCCCAGAGAAGCAGGGGCCAGATCCCAGGGGGCCGAGGCACCCCAAGCAGAGCGCTACACAGGAAGCTGGGACGATCCGTAGGGCCTGTGCTGGCTCCTGAGCTAGGAGAGCTACGGGATGGAAGCGTACCTTCCTGGCTGTGGACAAGGAAGCCTTGTAGTCCTGGTGGGCAGAGAACACGGTGAAGCCCGAGTAGACTAAGGAAGGTAGATCCTACAAAGCCCACAGCAGTGTCAGGATTAGAGCCAGGCCAGTGAGTCACTCATCTCAGTGCAGAATTTAAGGGGGCACCCAAAGACTCTGTGATCAGGAGAAATAACATGTTCACACTTCCTTTTTTTTTTTTTTTTTTTTGAGACAGGGTCTCACTGTGTTGCACCCCAGGCTAGAGTGCAGTGGCATGATCTCAGCTCACTGCAACCTCCACTTCTCAGGTTCAAGTGATTCTCCTGCCTCAGCCTCCAGAGTAGCTGGGACTGCAGGCGCCTGCCACCACGCCCGGCTGATTCTTGTATTTTCAGTAGAGACGGAGTTTCATCATGCTGCCCAGTCTGGTCTCAAACTCCTCGACTCGAGAGATCCGCCCACCTTAGCCTCCCACCACACTTGGCCTCACATTTTTTTTCCCTGTCTGGAACATTTTATTGATCCTGTGGAGTGGGAAGGAGAACTGGAGAAGTATGTGAGGCCAAGGGATCCCAGGGGAACAGGGAAGGTATTGAGGCTTGGCCACTAGTACTGGTGAATCTGTAGTAATGCAATATTTTTTTTTAAAATTAAAATTAATGCCAATAATTTATGATGAGCAAAATACCACCATTTTGAATAAATACAAAATCAGTAGAGTGCAGTGCTGAGCCATATTGGAGCCTAAGAGGAAAGGAGAAATCAGTAATCCACATCTGGTCTTTATTTTAAATGTTAGTGTTTGTTCATCGTGAATATTTTGCATTCATTTGTTTTTAAATACTGTGTCGACCAGGCACGGTGGCTCCCAGCTGTCATCCCAGTACTTTGGGAGGCTGAGGCAGGTGGATCACTTGAGCTCAGGAGTTTGATATCAGCCTAAGCAACATGGGAAACCCTGTTTCTACAAAAAAATATAAAAATTAGTCAGGTGTGGTGGTACACACCTGTAGTCCCAGCTACTTGAGAGGCTGAGGTGGGAGGATTGCTTGAGCCCAGGAGGTCGAGGCTGCAGTGAACCATGATCTCACCATTGGACACCAGCTTTGAAAACAGTCTGAGACTCTGTCTCAAAAAAAAAAAAAAAATGTATATATATAGTGTTAAGGCTGGGCACAGTGGTTCACGCCTGTAATCCCAGCACTTTGGGAGGCCAAAGCCGGTGGATCACCTGAGGTCAGGAGTTCAAGATCAGCCTGACCACCATGGAGAAACCCTGTCTCTACTAAAAATATAAAAAATTAGCCGGGCGTGGTGGCAGGCACCTGTAATCCCAGCTACTTGGGAAGCTTAGGCAGATAATTGCTTGAACCCATGAGGCAGAAGTTGCAGTATATATGTGAATAAATAAATAAAAATATGTATAAATATATAGTATGTACAATACATATAACACTATATATACAGTGTTAAAATAGTATTTATCATTTGTCTTATTTCTGAGTTTAGGATTTTTTTTGACGCCCCCTTAAATTCTGCCATGAGCCAAGCTCTTTGTTGGCTTCCTTCCTGGCTAGAAGGCCAGGAGCCCTGGAGAGTGAGCCAGGGTCTATTTCTAGGAGTCCCAGATCATCCGCATATTTGGCACCATGATCAATCAGAAGCTTCAGGACTTTGAGGAAGAGGTGAAGCCCATTGGGAACGTGGTGACAGAGGCCACCCTGGACATGTACAACACCGTGGTACAGCGCTTCCTGCCCACGCCCACCAAGATCCATTACCTCTTCAACCTTCGAGACATCTCCAAGGTGACTCTCAGCCTGACCTTGCCCCTTCTGCTTGGCCCAGCCTCCGCGGAGGCATTCTCTTCTTAAACTAAGCCTTAACACTCAATAGCATGCGCACCAAAAGTCACCCCCATCCTGAAGTGCCACGTTCCCTGGCTTTACCTTTAAAACTTCTGAGCCAAGTGCGGTGGCTCACACCTGTAATTCCAGCACTTTGGGAGGCCAATGCAGGCAGATCACCTGAGGTTAGGAGTTCAAGACCAGAGCCTGGCCAACATGGCAAAATCCTGTCTCTATTAAAAAAATATATATATAAAAAAAAATTAGCCGGGCGTGGTGGCGTGTGCCTGTAGTCCCAGTTACATGGGAGGCTGAGGCAGGAGAATTGCTTGAGCCTGGGAGGCAGAGGTTGCAGTGAGCTGAGATTGCACCACTGCGGTTCAGCCTTGGAGACAGAGTGAGACTGTCTCAAAAACAAAAACAAAAAACTTCCGGAGGGAATCTTTTTGCTCCCTGGTCCCAACAGTCAGTCCTCTTCCCAGGTGTTCCAGGGCATGCTTAGAGCCAACAAGGACTTCCATGATACCAAGTCCAGCATCACACGGCTCTGGATCCATGAATGTTTCAGGTGACACGCGTGTGCCCTGACCAGACGCAGGCTTCCGCAGCCTTGCTCCCACCCCCGCTTTGCTCCCAGCCTGACACTGCCGTCCCCAGGCCATTCTCCTCTTTATTCCCAGATCTCACGCCAGGTCCCTGCCCACAGAGTCTTCTCTGACCGGCTGGTTGATGCGGCAGACACAGAAGCCTTCATGGGCATCATAAACGACAAGCTCGGCTCCTTCTTTGACCTCACGTTTCATCATCTCTGTCCCAGCAAGCGTCCTCCTATCTTTGGTGAGCTGGGAGCTGTGATGACCTTGGGCTTGACACTCTTAGGACATCGGGGCTAGAAGGAGTCAGGACATGGAGTCTGAAACGTGGAGCCCTGCGGCGGGGAGGCAGACCAGGCATTCGTGACTCTGATCCCCTCTTCCCACGGTCCAGGGGACTTCCTGAAGGAGCCCAAGGTGTATGAAGACCTCACAGATCTGACAGTGCTGAAGACAGTCATGGAGACGGCTCTAAATGAGTATAACCTGTCACCCTCTGTGGTGCCCATGCAGCTGGTGCTCTTCCGAGAGGCCATTGAGCACAGTGAGTGCCTGCCAGTCCCACCCCTTCCCCATCATCTCAGTGATGGGGTATGTCTAAGGAAATAGGGGTCCCTTCCCAGGTCTCCCAAATCAAGTTCCGGAAGCTGCCTTTCTCCCTGGCCCCAGCTGCCCTGGGTGTGGCAGCGTGGGTTTAACAGAGAAGGTGGAGGTTAAAAGTTGAATTGCCTCCTGGGCCTTGGGCACCAACTTCTTCTCATATCTCTTGGTTCCTCTGCTTCAGTTTCAGGGACCCCAGTCCCTAGCCTAGGGCCTGGAGGTCCCCTGAGTTTGCTCAGCCAACTCATTACCCTCACACCCACCCCACCCCCAGTCACACGGATCGTGCGAGTCATTGGACAGCCTCGGGGCAACATGCTCCTCGTGGGCATCGGGGGCAGCGGACGCCAGAGTCTGGCCCGCCTGGCTTCGTCCATCTGCGACTACACCACCTTCCAGATCGAGGTCACCAAACATTATCGGAAGCAGGAGTTCCGAGATGGTACGTCTGGGTTTCTGAAACGGTAGGAATGAAAGATCAGATGCGTACATTCCTGCAGTGATAAGAGAGGAGAGATGGCAGCCAGATGGGCAGACGTGCCCGGCCTGTGTTGAGTGTAGGATGGTGCTGCGTGTATGCTGCGGGGCGGGGAGGGTTCCTAAATCTCAGAAAAGGAATCAAGCCCAGGACGGGGAATCTGCAGTGAGTTTGTCCTCCGTCCCTCCCCCGGCCAGATATCAAGCGTCTGTATCGCCAGGCTGGGGTGGAGCTCAAGACCACGTCCTTCCTTTTTGTGGACACCCAAATAGCTGATGAGTCCTTCCTAGAGGACATCAACAACATCCTCAGCTCAGGCGAGGTGCCCAATCTCTACAAGCCTGATGAATTTGAAGAGGTAGGATTCCTTCCACACCCTCGACCAGGCGCTTCTTCCGCCGGCCTAGCTGACCCCAGAAGGACCACAGCTCCCAGAATGTGCCCCTGGAGCACCCCCACTGCCCACCTCAGCCCTGTAAGGTGGAAGGTCCCCTCCAGGGACCCTGGGAAGAGCTGCTTTAAAACCCATGCTTCAGAGCCAGGCACAGTGGCTCGAGCCTGTAGTCCCAGCTACTCGAGGGTGGGGATGCTGAGGTGGGAGGATGGTTTGAGGCCAGGAGTTCGAGTCCAGCCTGGGAAACACTTTGTTAGCCCCGCCTGACCTGCTGCCCCCGCTGATTCTGCCATGGAGACGCCAGCCCTCTGACCCTGGGTGGCTTCTGTCCAGATCCAGTCGCACATCATAGACCAGGCCCGGGCGGAGCAGGTGCCTGAGACATCGGACAGCCTCTTCACCTACCTCATTGAACGCGTGCGGAACAACCTGCACATCGTGCTTTGCCTCAGCCCCGTGGGGGATCCCTTCAGGTGACGTCTGTGACATTCTTCTCCCAGACCCTTCTGTGTGCTCCCTCACCCTGCTGTGGCCTCCTGTGCCTTCTGGAAATTAGTGTCAGGAATAACAGCAGGCTCCTCTGCCCGCCTCGCCCATCTCCTTTCCGTAGGCTGTGCCCGATTTCAGGAAGTTCCTTTGCTGGGCATGGGAGTCATCTGTCCTCTCTTGGTATAACTAGATTTTTTGTTTATTTTGGTGGGTGGCTCTTTGGTTTTGTTTTGTCATTGTAAATCTAATTGTGGTTAAAAACACACACAGGTCGGGCACAGTGGCTCACCCCTATAATCCCAACACTTTGGGAGGCCGAGGCAGGAGGATCACGAGGTCAGGAGATCGAGACCATCCCAGCTAACATGGTGAAACCCCGTCTCTACTAAAAATACAATTAGCTGGGCGTGGTGGTGGGGGCACCTGTGGTCCCAGCTACTCAGGAGGCTGAGGCAGGAGAATCGCTTGAACCCAGGAAGCAGAGGTTGCAGTAAGCCGAGATCTCGCCACTACACTGCAGCCTGGGGGACGGAACGAAACTCTGTTCAAAACACACACACACACACACCAAAATGTGTCATCTTAACAGTTTGAGTGCAGTGTTCAGCCGTGTGAAGTACACTCACACTGTTGTGTAACAGCTGCAGAGCTTTCTCATGCTCCCGAGGCCACAATCCATACCCAGGAAACCGCTGCTCCCCATTCCCTCCCCAGCCGCTGTCTCTATGAGTCTGACTCCAGATGCCTCACATAGGTGGAACGATGCAGCATTTGTCTTTCTTTCTTTTTTGGTTTGAGACGAAGTCTCACTCTGTTGCCCAGGCTGGAGTGCAGTGCTGTGATCTTGGCTCACTGCAGCCTCCACCTCCCAGGTTCAAGTGATCCTCGTGCCTTAGCCTCCCAGTAGCTAGGATTATAGGTGCTTGCCACCATGTCCGGCTAATTTTTGTATTTTTAGTAGAGACGGGGTTTCACCATGTTGGTTCGGCTAGTCTCAAACTCCTGACCTCAAGTAATCCACCCACCTCCGCCTCCCAAAGTGCTGGGATTATAGGCGTGAGGCACCGCGCCCAGCTAGCCTTTGTCTTTCTGTGACTTGCTTATTTCACTTAGCGTAGTGTCCTCAAGGTTCATCCATGTTGTAGCATGTGTCAGGATTTCCTTCTTTTTTTTAAGGCTGAATAATATTATCTTGTATGTCTATACCACATTTTCTTGATATGACTAGATTTTTAAGGGCATCAGAAACTAGGAAGAGGGCGGAGAACTTGTGCAGGGAAGCAATTTGGATTACCTTAACAAAAAAAAAATGTTTTTGAGACCAAGTCTTGCTCCGTCACCCAGGCTGGAGTACAGTGGTGCCATCTCGGCTCACTGCAGCCTCCATCTCCCAGGCTCAAGTGATCCTCCTGCCTCAGCCTCTCCGGTAGCTGGGACTAAAAGCGCATGTCACCCCGGCTAGCTAATTTTTGTATTTTTTGTAGAGATGCGGTTTTGCCATTTGCCTAGGATGGTTTCGAACTCCTGGGCTCAAGGGATCCATCCGCCTTGGCCTCCCAAAGTGCTGGGATTACAGGCACAAGCCCCAGTGCCTGGCCTACCATTTTGTTTTTAATGTTTGTGAACACAGCTGGGCGCTATGCTGAACTTTTCACGTGTGATACCTCATTGAATGCCCCAACCACCCTAGTCAGCATGTATTACTATTCCCATTTTAGAGACAAGGAAACTGGCATTCAAAGAGCTTAGATACTTGCTGGAGATCCACACCTCGAAAGTGTAGAACCAGGTTTTTGTGACTCCAGAACCTGTTTCTAAATGTTCTGCTGAACTAGCTCTGAAGGAACAGAATTTGGACAAGGAGATAGAGGAGAAAGGGGATGGGGCATTTTAGGTTCCTAGAAAGTGAGTGGATGCGTGTGGGGAAGCCAGTACCTGGAGGCGGTGTCTGTGCATGGAATTTACAGCCTCTCCAAACCCCTTCCCAGGAACTGGATCCGCCAGTACCCAGCCTTGGTGAACTGCACAACCATCAACTGGTTCCCAGAGTGGCCCCAAGAGGCCCTGCTCGAGGTGGCTGAGAAGTATCTCATAGGAGTAGACCTGGGAACTCAGGAGAATGTGAGCCCCTCCTCCCCGCCTCTCATCGCACCCCCGGCCTCTCTCCCACTTCCCTTTCCATCTGCCTTTTCATCCTGTGTCACTGGCCTCAGATCCACAGGAAGGTCGCCCAGATCTTTGTCACTATGCACTGGTCAGTAGCTCAGTATTCCCAGAAGATGCTGTTGGAACTGCGGAGACACAACTACGTCACACCCACCAACTACCTGGAACTCGTGTCTGGATATAAGAAGTATGAAGGAGGGCAGGGGACGTGCAGGGCCAGGGAGCCTGGTGTCTTCTGAGGGCAATGGGTGAAATGAGTTGATGTGCAAGGGCAGAGACGCAAAGGCCGCAGTTCTGCCTAGGAAGTTGGGAAGAGGGAGCCAGGGCTTCCCGTGGGAGGGGTGTCTCCAGAGCCTTCTGGCTATGTTCCCCTCGCCCCTCTCCACACCCTCTTGGCCCTTATTTTCTGGCATGAAGTTTCTCTGTCTTTTTCTGACCATAATATAACTGGAACATTGCCATAATATACCCAGTCCTTTCCTGTCTGCCTTTAATGTCTTCTAGACTTTCTACCTGTATGAGATAGAAAAAACAAAGCGTTTTCCCTACTCTTTCACTCAACACAGTACAGGCCCTCAGCATCCGTGGGGGACTGGTTCCAGGACCTCCCACAGATACCAAAATCCACAGATGCTCCAGTCCCTGACATAGAATGGAGTATTTGCATGTAACTTATGCAGGTTCCTCCCATATACTTTGAATCCTCTCTAGATTACTTACAATACCTAATACAATGTAGATGCTATGTAAATAGTTGTTATACTGTATTGTTTAGGGAATAATGAAAAGAGGGAAAAGTCTGTACATGTTCAGTGCAGATGCAACTTTTTTTTGGGTTTTTTTTTTTTTTTTTTTTAGAAGGAGTCTGCTCTGTTGCCCAGGCTGGAGTGCAGTGGTGCAGTCTTGGCTCACTGCAACCTCTGCTTCCGGGGTTCAAGTGATTCTCCTGCCTCAGCCTCCCTAGTAACTGGGATTACAGGCACATGCCACCATGCCCAGCTAATTTTTTTGTTTGTTTGTTTAGTAGAGACAGGGTTTCACCATGTTGGCCTGGCTGTTCCTGAACTCCTGACCTCAGGTGATCCAGCAGCCTCGGCCTCCCAAAGTGCTGGGATTACAGGCATGAGCCACCGTGCCTGGACTTTTTTCAAATATTTTTGATCCTCTGTTGGCTGCATCCACGGATGTGGATACGGAAGGCTGGCTGTACTTCACTTCGGACACCAGATGTGGTGGGGATTTTCCCCGCCCAAGCAGTTCTCCAGGGGACACCGACTGGGTGTCCTGTAACATAATTCAATTCTGAAACAATCTACCTGGAGTTAGAGTCAGATCACACAGGTGGAGGGCGCAGTCCCACAAGACACCCTCCGCTTCAGATGCTAACCGAAAGCCCGGTGTTTTACCTGTGTTTCTGCCTGGCCGGTTATAATTCGAGGGTTCCCACCAACCCCTCATCAGGTTCAGTTAATTTGCTACAGTGGCTCACAGAACTCAGGAAACACTTCACCTACTATTGCTGACTTACTGCAAAGGATATTTTAAAAGATGCAAATAAGGCTGGGCGTGGGGGCTCACGCCTATAATCCCAGCACTTTGGGAGGCTGTGGTGGGCAGATCACTTGAGGTCAGGAGTTCGAGAACAGCCTGGCCAACATGGTGAAACCCGGTCTCTACAAAAATACAAAAATTAGCCAGGCATGATGGCGGGTGCCTGTAATCCCAGCTACTCAGGAAGCTGAGGCGGGAGAATCATTTGAACCCGGGAGGTGGAGGCTGCAGTGAGCTGAGATTACATCACTGCACTCCAGCCTGGGCAACAGAGTGAGACTCCCTCTCAAAGAAAAGAAAAGAAGCAGTGGCTCATGCCTGTAATCCCAGCACACTGGGAGGCCGAGGTAGGAGGATCACTTGACGTCAGGAGTTTGAGACCAGCCTGTGCAACATAACAAGACACCATCTCTACAAAAAAAGAAAGAGAGAGAGAGGGAAATTGTTGCAATACTGGGCCCACATTCGTTCCCACAGGGAAAAAAACAGGCTGGAGCTGAGGGACAGCTGCCTGCCCTGGGCCAGCCCACCTGCCTGTTCCACAGTGGGAACAGAGGAAGATTCTCATGTAGGGGAGGTGGTGTGATGGAGACTATTTAACAAGCTGATTCCGGTAGTGGTGTGTAGAATAAACCGGAGGAATGAGAGCCTGAAATCAAGAAGAGCCCTCAGGAAGCTGTTGGTGATGACCCAGGCAGGAAATGATAGAATCCCGACCAGGATGGTGGTGGTAGTGTTGGTGGCAACAGAAAGGAAGGCGGACTTGAGACACATGGGGAAGGTGGGTCTTACAGGACACCCTGCTTTCCAGAAGCCCCGCCTCTCCACACCCTGTCCTATTCTCCCCCGCAGGTTGCTGGGAGAAAAACGGCAGGAGCTGCAGGACCAAGCCAATAAGCTGCGGACAGGCTTGTTCAAGATCGATGAAACTAGGCAAAAGGTACAAGTGATGTCGTTAGAGCTGGAAGATGCCAAGAAGAAGGTGGCCGAGTTCCAGAAGCAGTGTGAGGAGTACCTGGTCATCATTGTGCAGCAGAAGCGGGAGGCGGACGAGCAGCAGAAGGTCGAGGGCCACGCCCACACCCCGTGCCTCACTTCCACCAGTGCTGGCTACTGCATCAGGGAACCCATGTTCCCCTTCTTAAATTTTCTTTAGTAACTGGGCGCAGTGGCTCACGCCTGTAATCCCAGCACTTTGGGAGGCCGAGGCTGGGATCCCAGGCTGTGGATCACCTGAGGTCAGGAGTTCGAGACCAACTTGGCCAACATAGTGAAACCCCATCTGTACTAAAAATACAAGGATTAGCTGGGCGTGGTGGAGGGCGCCTGTAATCCCAGCTACTCTGGAGGCTGAGGGAGGAGAATCGCTTAAACCCTGGGGGAGGAGGTTGCAGTGAGCCGAAATTGCACCACTGCGCTGCAGCCTGAGCGAAAGAGCGAGACTCCATCTCAAAAAAAAAAAAAAATTATTTAGCTTTCTCTTTCATCTTTTCCACCAACACCGTCACTCCCACTTTTGCCCAAGGCAAAGACAAAAAACCCTTGTCCTTTTTTCATCCCTAGGCCGTAACAGCCAACAGTGAAAAGATTGCAGTTGAGGAAATCAAGTGTCAGGCACTGGCTGACAATGCCCAGAAAGATCTAGAAGAGGCCCTGCCTGCCCTGGAAGAGGCCATGCGGGTACCAGGAGCGGGTGCAGGGATGGGAGCCAGGAGCGCGAGGCCCCGGGGAAGGGAATGGGCCAGCCTTCTTTGTCCTCAAAGACTCTGGGGAAATGGGAAGAAGAGGTGGCACCTCAGCTAAGTGCTGTCTCCATAAGGTCCTGTCTTACCTGCTGAGTTGCTCCCTCACTTTATCCCTTTTTCCCCCAGGCCCTGGAGTCTCTGAACAAGAAGGATATAGGAGAGATCAAGTCTTATGGACGGCCCCCAGCCCAAGTGGAGATAGTGATGCAGGCAGTTATGATTCTTCGAGGCAACGAGCCCACGTGGGCAGAGGCCAAGAGGCAGCTAGGTAAGCCAGAGACCATGAAATAAATGACTTCTGCTCGCCCAGTGTTTGTTGATTGTCGGCTGAGCAGCAGACACTCAGAAAGACGGGGTTGGATGAGGCACTGCTCTGACCCTCAAGAGCATAGGGCCTAGCAGAAGGGAGAGCATAGAGTCTAGTAGAAGGGAGACCGCATGAATGTCAGTTAAGGTTCTTTGGTTGCCGGTTGGGTGTGGTGGCTCACGCCTGTAATCCCAAACTTTGAGAGGTTAAGGTGGGCAGATCAATTGAGCCCAGGAGTTTGAGACCAGCCTGGGCAACATGACGAAAACCCATCTCTACAAGAAAATACAAAAATTAGCCGGGCATGATGGTGCATGCCTGTAGTCCCAGCTGCTTGGGAGGCTGAGGCAGGAGGATCGTTTAAATGTGCAAGGCAGAAGCTGCAGTGAGCCGTGATTGCGCCATTGTACTCTAGCCCGGGTGACAGAGCCAGACCCTGTCTCCAAAAAAAAAAAAAAAAAAGATTATTTAGTTGTTACTGGTATTTTCTGACTTTTTACAAAGTTACCTGTTTCTTTTCAACTAAAAAAAAAAAAAAAAAAGAAAAAACTACATTTCTGATCACTTTTAGAATTTAATTATTAAATATGAAATTTTGAAAAAGATTATTTGGTTGTAAGTAACAGAAAACAGCTCATCTTAATACTGACATTCAGCTTACAATGGTTTGACTTAAGATTTTTCGTCTTTACAATGGTACCCATACAATCATTCTGTTTTTCACTTTCAGTACAGTATTCAATGCATTACATGAGATACTCAACACTTTGTTATAAAATGGACTTTGTGTTAGATGAGTTTGCCCAACTGTAGGCTTAATGTAAGCACTCCAAGCACGTCTAAGTTAGGCTTGGATAAATTATGATGTTCAGTAGGTTAGATGCATTAAATTCATTTTTGATTTACCATATTTTCAATGTATGATGGGCTTATCGGGAGCATCTGTATATTAAAAAAAATTGTCCTAAAGATAGAAGAATGGGCCGGGCGCAGTGACTCAGGCCTGCAATCCCAGCACTTTGGGAGTCTGAGGCGGGCGGATCCCGAGGTCAGGAGATGGAGCCCATCCTGGCTAACACGGTGAAACCCCGTCTCTACTAAAAATACAAAAAAATTAGCCAGGCGTGGTGGCGGGCCCCTGTAGTCCCAGCCACTCGGAAGGCTGAGGCAGGAGAATGGTGTCAACCAGGGAGGCGGAGCTTGCAGTGAGCCGAAATCATGCCCCTGCACTCCAGCCTAGGCGACAGAGCGAGACTCCATCTCAAAAAAAAAAAAAAAAAAAAAAAAAGATAGAAGAATGTATTGCTGCATCCAAGGGCAGGAATGCCCTCAGACCCCCAGAGGGGAACAAGAATCAGAAAATGGGAACCAGGACTCTGTGTTCCATTCTTGTGGTTTACTCTGCTCTGGGTTCCCGTAGTGGAATACAGCCTGCCAGTCTCGGTTTGGTGATCCCTGCCCTAGAAGAAAGTGCAAAGCAGAGAGAAAAAAAAGTGAAGTGTAGGGTGGCTTGGCTGAGTGTTCAAGGTAAGTGGTAAGAGAGGAGCTGGGAAGATTGTCGAGGACCTTGGGGGCTGAGAGGTGCCTAGAGACAGAGTCAAGTCAGAGGGAGGAACTAGGGGCCAGGTCAGATAGTTTGGCCTTAGGAACTGAGCCCAGGAAAAATGTGGCTAAGCATGACTAGTGGAGGTGAAACTGTTGGACAAGGAGGATGGCATTAGGCCTCTGGCTAAGGCCCCTAATCTTCATCCCACAGGGGAACAGAACTTCATCAAGTCACTGATCAACTTTGATAAAGACAATATCTCAGATAAGGTTCTGAAGAAGATCGGGGCCTACTGCGCCCAGCCTGACTTCCAGCCTGATATCATTGGCCGCGTCTCCCTGGCTGCGAAGTCCCTCTGCATGTGGGTGCGGGCCATGGAGGTAAGGGCATCTGGGCTGGGGTGGGGTGGTAAGGAGGGCAAGCCTGGGAGATGGGTGGATGCACAGACCCAGGTGGAAGGAGGGGATGCCTGGAGGTGAGGGGGTTGGTGGGTTGGTGGGTTGGTGGGCGACCCCCACAGCCTGACTGTCTCCCTGAAGCTGTACGGGCGGCTGTATCGGGTGGTGGAGCCCAAGCGGATCCGGATGAACGCTGCCTTGGCTCAGCTTCGGGAGAAGCAAGCCGCGCTTGCTGAGGCCCAGGAGAAGCTGCGGGAGGTGAGCCGATCGCCTGTCTTATCCACGGAGGTCCCTCTCCCTGAGTTCTGAATTGCTTCATTAAGCATTTGTTTTTTCCCATCTAATTCTACCCCCCTTCCCCATGTCCTATGCCATTCCAGTCCTGTCTCCTTCCCACTCTGTGCCCTGTTTAGACTGGGCTGCCTCTGGCTCAGAAAGCTAAGTCGATTGCAGAGGGTTTTAAAGGCTCAGAGGCACTGTGACCCAGGAGCCCTTCCAAAGATTGGCCTGGGAGCTGGTGATCTCTGACACACCCTTCGGAGTTGAGGCCTGAGATATTAACTGATGAAATCTGTGTGGCAAATTGGTCTTTGCCAGGGGGATGGGTCAAGAGTGTCTGTGTCGCTTCTGTGGACCAAGAACAATGTGAGAGTGTCTGTGCATATGTCGTGTGGGGACAGGCTTTCCCAGAGGCCAAGTGGGTTAGTTACCGTGAGAAGTCTGGGCAACCCAGGTGATCTCCTGCAAGATGCATGCATGAGGCTGGTCGCCTGTAATCCCAGCACTTTGGGAGGCCAAGGTGGGTGGATCACCTGAAGTCACGAGTTCAAGACCAGCCTGGCCAACATGGTAAAACCCCATCTCTACTAAAAATGCAAAAATTAGCTGGTCATGGTGGTGGGCGCCTGCAATCCCAGCTACTTGGGGGGCTGAGGCACGAGAATCACTTGAACCCAGGAGGTGGAGGTTGCAGTGAGCCAAGATCACACCACTGCACTCCAGCCTGGCGACAGAGTGAGACAGTCTCAAAATAAACAAACAAACAAACAAACAAACAAACATGGATGAGTAACTCCTGAACCAGGAAGAATGGGCAAGTGCCATTATCAAAAGAATTCAAAATTCTTCCAGTTTATCATTTGATTTTTTACATGATTGATTTAATAATACTACACTATCCCCAAGGTAATACAGTTACATGGTTTGAAGTGTGAAAGGTACAAAGAAGTATCCAATAAGAAGTCTCCCCCCGCCCACCTTCTGTTCTCTAGCCACCAGCTTTCCTCTCTGAAAGCAGCCAATATTACCGTCATCCAGGCTGGAGTGCAGTGGCGCAATCTCAGCTCACTGCAACCTCCGCCTTCTGGGTTCAGGCGATTCTCCTGCCTCAGCCTCCCGAGTAGCTGGGATTACACATGCGCGCCACCACGCCCGGCTGATTTTTGTATTTTTAGTAGAGACGGGGTTTTGCCATGTTGGCCAGGCGGGTCTCGAACTCCTGACCTCAGGTAATCTGCCGGCCTCAGCCTCTCAAAGTGCTGGGATTACAGGCTTGAGCCGCCGCGCCCGGCCGGAACCTTACTATCTTATTTACCTGTGAGTCAAAGATTGTTCCTTATCAGTTTATAAAGAGTCTCTGCTTTCTTTTTACCACTGCATGATATTCCAATAGGTAGCTACAGGGACACCATCGTTTATTTAACTGTTACCCTTTTGAGACACCCACTGTTTCCAGTCTTTTGATCTTCGCTTGCCCTGTAACTTTGTTGGTGCTATCTTTATATAGAAATTTAAAATATTTATATAATTGAAACTGGCCATATAATTTCAAACTGTTTTACCTAAAATCAACTTTGAAAAAAGTCCAGGTTCGACCTCCACAGATCAGATGAGGAGCCTGAGGCTAGTGACATCAAGGGCTCACTGGCTCGTCACCGACAGAGCTGGGCTAGATCCCGGGTTTCCTGACTTCATGCCACTCTGCCCACGGCTCATCCCTGTTTTTTCCTGCTGTGGGTATCTTTACCATCAAAAGTTAAGCTGCCCGTGAGGTCTCTTCGGTACGGGGAACTCACCCAGGTCAGGTGAACGGGCTTCTCTCTGCACCTGCTCCTCCACGGTTCCATTCCTGCTACCACTGCCACCTTCCAACTTCTCACAAAACTTTACTCTTTTACTCTCTTTTCCTAAGAGCGAAGAATCACAGGTCTGGCAATCCATTTGGAAAAGTTTTTCACCTAGATGAATCATACCCTGGGCTAAATAATTAGGGGTGGTTCCTTACATACATGAAATATGGGACATCTGGGGTGCACTGCCAACAATGTCATTCATTAAACAAGCATTTATAGCACACCCAGTGTTAGGTCTTCTGGTGGAGGGTCCACACCCACACTTGAGAACCCCCAAATGATAAGAGAAAGCAGATAAGGAACAAACGTTTCTCCTTTTTTATGGACAAAGCCTGTGAAATTTACAAGCCAAATGCAGAAGAAGAAGAAGAAGAAGAAGGAGAAGGAGAAGGAGAAGGAAGAAGAAGGAGAAGGAGAAGGAGAAGGAGAAGGAGAAGAAGGAGAAGGAGAAGAAGGAGAAGAAGAAGAGAAGAAGAAGAAGAAGAAGAGAAGAAGAAAAGAAGAAGAAGAAGAAGAAAAGAAGAAGAAGAAAAGAAGAAGAAAAGAAGAAGAAAAGAAGAAGAAAAGAAGAAGAAGAAAGAAGAAG
>NC_045449.1:7642013-7658615 GCF_002776525.5 Piliocolobus tephrosceles
AGAAGAAGAAGAAGAAGAAGAAGAAGAAGAAGAAGAAGAAGAAGAAGCATTTATGTATTTATTTTTAGAGATGGGGTCTTGCTATATTACCCAGGCTGGTCTTGGTCTTGAACTCCCATCTCAGTCTCACAAGTTGCTGGGATTACAGGTGTGAGCCACCATGCCCCCAAATGTACCTTCTTTTCTTTCTTTCTTTTCCTTCCCTCTTTTCCTTCCCTTCCTTTTTCTTTTCCTTCCCTCTTTTCCTTCCCTTCCTTCCTTCCTTTTCTTCTTTCTTTTCTTTCTGTCTTTCTCTCTTCTTTTCTTTTCTTTTTTTTTTTTTTTGCGACCGAGTCTCGCTCTGTCACCCAGGCTGGGGTGCAGTGGCCGGATCTCAGCTCACCGCAAGCTCCGCCTCCTGGGTTTACGCCATTCTCCTGCCTCAGCCTCCCAAGTAGCTGGGACTACAGGCGCCCACCACCTCGTCCAGCTAGTTTTTTGTATTTTTTAGTAGAGACGGGGTTTCACCATGTTAGCCAGGATGGTCTTGATCTCCTGACCTCATGAACCGCCCGTCTCGGCCTCCCAAAGTTCTGGGATTACAGGCTTTTGTTTTTTGAGACAGGATCTCACTCTGTCACCCAGACTAGAGTGCAGTGGTGCAATCACGACTCACTGCAGCCTCAACTTCCTGGGCTCTGGTGATCCTCCCACTCAAGCCTCCCGAGTAGCTGGGCCTACAGGCACACTCCACCATTCCTGGTTAATTTTTTGTATTTTTTGTAGAGACAGGGTTTCACCATCTTGCCCAGTCTGGTCTTGAACTCCTGGGCTCAAGTAATCCTCCTGCCTTGGCCTCCCAAGTTGCTAGGATTACAAGGGTAAGCCACCCCACCTGGCCCAAATATACCCTTTTTGTTTTGTTTTGTTTTTGAGACCTTGTCTCGCTCTATCACCCAGGCTGGAGTGCAGTGGCGTGATCCTGTCTCGCTGTAACTTCTGACTCCCGGATTCAAGCGATTCTCCTTCCTCAGCCTCCCGAGTAGCTGGGATTACAGGCGTCTGCCACCACGCCCGGCTAATTTTTGTATTTTTAATAGAGATGGGGTTTCAGCAGGTTGGCCAGGCTGGTCTTGAACTTCTGACCTCATCTGATCTGCCCACCTCAGCCTCCCAAAGTGCTGAGATTACAGGTGTGAGCCACCACGCCCACCCCCAAATGTACCTTTTAATAGAACTTCGCAACTAGACACTATGCTGATACCTGGGCCCTGCCCCAGGTCAATTAAGTAAGAATCCCTGGCAGAGCCTAAGGATCAGCATTTTAAAAGCTTTCCTGTCGGAGCCTACCAGAGGTGGGAACGCTTATGCATAGTACCGAGGCTCAGATCTGAAAAGAGGCTCAGAGCCCAATTGTGTTGCAGATCAGAAAAAAATTTTGAGTACATAGCTTTAGCCATTACTCACTTGTCAGCTAGTTCTGATATACAACAAGGGTTACAAACCAGTGGCGTAGATAGGGCCCCAGAAGGCTTTGAAATGGGTCAGAACAGAATCTTAACATATTTCAAGGCAACTGTATCCCCAAGTCTGAATATTCCCATTTTTTCCTATTTTGCATTCCAAATTATGTCTTAACTTACTTCAGGGCAACTGTATCCCCAAGGTAGAACATTCACATTTTTTTCCTATTTTGCATTCCAAATTATGCCTAGTCACATTGTCCAATATAACATATCAGAGGCCATGCAGTTCAATTAAATGACAGCATTAAAACACTCCAATAATCACCATACACAGAAATTCCACAAATTTGAATATAACCCCCAGGGAGAAATTAAATTTCAAAGATTAAATAAATCCCTTGGTAAACTAAAGTCCAAAGAAATGGAAATTTGAAATCAACTAATCTTGCTTTTGTGAGTTAAAAATCTAGAATTCAACCTTCTGAAGTTAAAGTCCCCAAATCATCCTCCCCAACTTCCTGTTCTGCTCAGTCTCAGCTGAGGGGTTATCTCAGTTCATTTGGGCTCCTATAGCAAAATACCGGGTAATTTATAAATAACAGACATTGATATCTCACAGTTCCGAAGGCTGGAAAGTCTAAAATCAAGGTGCAAGTACATTCGGTGTCTGGTAGGGCCAGTTCCTCATAGATGATGCTTATGTGTGTCTTCACGTAACAGAAGGGACAAACAAGCTCTCTTGGGCTTCTTTGACTAGGGCACTAATCCCATTCCTGAGGGCTCCACCCCCCTGACCTAATCACCTCCCAGATGCCCCACCTCCCAACACCGCTGCACTGGGGATTAAGTTCGAAAATGAATTTGAGGCCAGGCGCGGTGGCTCAAGCCTGTAATCCCAGCACTTTGGGAGGCCGAGACGGGCGGATCACAAGGTCAGGAGATCGAGACCATCCTGGCTAACACGGTGAAACCCCGTCTCTACTAAAAAAATACAAAAAATTAGCCAGGCATGGTGGCGGGTGCCTGTAGTCCCAGGGAGGCTGAGGCAGGAGAATGGCGTAAACCCAGGAGGCGGAGCTCGCAGTGAGCAGAGATCTGGCCACTGCACTCCAACCTGGGCGAAAGAGCGAGACTCCATCTCAAAAAAAAAAAAAAGAAAATGAATTTGAGTGAGACGTGAACATCTGGACTGTAGCGGGGTGGGGGTTCTCTAGGTAGATCAGTTTTCTTAAGCTGGGCTGTCTCCCCCTGGAAAAGGATGTTGTTCCTCAGGACCTCAGAGGCTGTATTAGTTCAGAATGAAGTCTCTCATGAGCATTATTTGAGATTAAAATAGAATTCAAAGGTCTTAATAAGGCATGCACAGCTTGCAGATAAAATTATGTTGCCAAAATTCTGGTTATTACTGTTGCCAGAGACCACAGAAGAAACCCAATAGCGTTTGAGGCAATTAGGATACATGGAGAAAATCTTGGTTTCAGCTCCACCAAAATGTCAGTTATCTGGAACTGGAACTTGTGCACTTAAATTTAACTAGGAGAAATCTTTAGCAATAGATTAATATAAGAGATACAATCCAACCATCAAGCATTTACTGGATCGGGGGTTATAAATCCACATATGTATACCTTCTTTTCTTAGGGGGTTGATCGTGGTAAAATACATATAAAATATGTCATTATAACCATTTTAAGGTGCACAATTCAGGCTGGACTTGGTGGCTTATGCCTGTAATCCTAGCTCTTTGGGAGGCAGGGGCCGGGGGATTTGCTTGAGCCTAGAAGTTCGAGATCAGCCTGGGCAACATAGAGAGACTTTGTCTCCACAAAATATAAAAAAATTAGCCGGACACAGTGGCGCACACCTCTAGTTCCAGCTACTTGGAAGGCTGAGGTGGGAGGATCACTTGAGCCCAGAAGGTTGAGAGTGCAGTGAGCTATGATTATGCCACTGTCCTCCAGCCTGGGCAACAGAGCAAAATCCTGCCTCAAAAAATAAAGATAAAAATAAAGTCAGGTGCAGTGGCTCACGCCTGGAATCCTAGCACTTTGGGAGGCTGAAGCAGGCAGATCACTCAAGGTCAGGAGTTTGAGACCAGCCTGGCCAACATGGTGAAACCCTGTCTCTACTTAAAAAAAAAAAAAAAAAATTGCTGGGCGTGGTGGTAGGCACCTGTAATCCTAGCTACTTGGGAGGCTGAGGCAGGAGAATTGCTTGAACCCGGGAAGTGGAGGCTACAGTGAGCTGAGATTGCGCCATTGCACTCCAGCCTGGGTGACAAGAGTGAGAGTCTGTCAAAAAAAAAAAAAAAAAGAAAGAAAGAAATAGCCTAAAATGATACACCAGGCATCAGCACTATAGACTATGCTTGTATATGTACAGAATACCTCTGGAAGGAGAGTCAAGAAACAGGTAACACTGTCTGCCTCTAAAGAAGGCACCTGGCTGAGTGGGGAACAGGGTTAGAAGGAAGACTTTTCATACCCTCACGCCCTTGGGCCTTTTGAATTTTTGATAGCTATTCAAAAATCCACAAAGTAAACAAAATTTAAAGGAACAAGAAATGACAGTGTGAAGATGTGCTTATGCCTGTACATGAATTACTTTTTTTTCTTTTGTAGTTTTTTTTTTTTTTTTTTTTTTTTGCGAGGGGTAGAGACAGGGTCTTGCTGTGCTGCCAGGGGTCTCAAACTCCTGGCCTCAAGCAGTCCTCCCGCCTCTGTCTCCCAGAGTGCTGGGATTACAGGCGTGAGCCACCATGCCCGGCCTTGTACACGGATATTTATTACAGCATTGTTAATAGCAGAATGTTGGAAAAACACAAATGTGTATCCGTAGGAGACCTGTTACATAAATCATAGTTCAATCTCACACAAGAGTATTTTGCAGCTGCTAAAAACAATGAGGCAGCTCACAAGAACTGATTTGGAAACAAGCAAAAAAAATAGTAAAGTACAAACAGTGTTATAGCACATAACCACTGATTAAAAATTCGTTTATTCAGGGCGGGCACGGTGGCTCATGCCTGTAATTCCAGCACTTTGGGAGGTTGATGCGGGTGGATCACTGGAGGTCAGGAGTTTGAGACTAGCCTGGCCAACTTGTTAAAACCCCATCTCTACTAAAAATACAAAAATTTGCCGGGCGTGGTGGTGCACGCCTGTAATCCCAGCTACTTGGAAGGCTGAGGCAGGAGAATAGCTTGAACCTGGGAGGTGGAGGTTGCAGTAAACCAAGATGGCGTCACTGCACTCCAGCCTGGGCGAGAGTGTGAGACTCTGTCTTAAAAAAAAAAAAAAATATATATATATATATATATATATATTTATTCAAAAAATATGTGAGTGCTGGGCATTATTTTAGGTCTAAGGATTCTGTGGTAAACAAGTCCCTGCCTTCACCGTGCTTATGTTTTCTTTATATATAAACAATTCTGTACATGGACTATTCTAGAAAGCTACACGGGAAACTAGGGCAGGGTCTGGGACGAGGCTCAGGAATGGCAGGAAGACTTCCCCTTCACCATATGCACTTTTGTTCCTTTTGGATTTTGATTTATGTAAATAGATTCACTATTCAAAAAAAAAAATCACAGGTAGTAAAAATTATTATTTTCTGAGATATGACCAAGATTTTATTAGGTGTAATAATAGTGTTGTAGTTATGCAGAAAAATGTCCTTATTATTATTACTTTTAGAAATGTGTTATGAAGTATTTAGGCTTGAGATTTCATGAGTTTTAAATTTACTTTAAGATACTTTGGCAAAAAACAAGTAGATGAAATATATATAGCAAAATGCTAACTGTGAAATCTAGCTGATGGGTGTTTCTAGGTTTAAAACTTTTCATAATAATTTTTAAAAATTTAAAGCTCCAAAGAGATGAGCATACTTTAAAAATAGAGGCATACGCATATTTTTCAGAGATATGGAAGTAACAACCAGCATAAATAAAAAGAAAAGTGGTTAAAAAGTAGTTTGCCATGGTTGGGCACAGTGGCTCACGCCTGTAATCCCAGTACTTTGGGAGGCTGAGGCCAGAGGATCACCTGAGGTCAGGAGTTTGAGACCAGCCTGGCCAACATGGTGAACCCCACCTCTACTAGAAACACAAAAATTGGCCAGGTGTGGTGGTACGCACCTGTAATCCCAGCTACTCAAGAGGCTGAGGCAGGAGAATTGCTTGAACCCAGGAGGCAGAGGTTGCAGTGAGCCGAGATTGTGTCATTGCACTCTGGCCTAGGTGACAAGAACGAGACTCTGTCTCAAAATAAACAAAGTAGTTTGCCTCAGAGGAAGAAGTCTGGCTGTGGGAAAGATGGTCTAGATGCTATTTTCCTGTAACCTCTTTTACGTCATTTAGGTTTTAACCTCATGCATGTATTTCTTTTCTTTTCTTTTCTTTTTTTTTTGAGGAAAAAAAAAAAGAGAGAGAGATTGGCCAGGCTGATCTCGAACTCCTGACCTCGTGATCTGCCTGCCTCGGCCTCCCAAAGTGCTGGGATTACAGCCATGAGCCACCAGACCCGGCCACATGTATTTCTTCTATAAGAAATAAACAATGACAACACTACCACTGCACATAAAATAAATGATGAAACAGAACTGTCTATTAAAAAAAAAACTGTCTATAAAAAAAATAACTGTTGACGAGTTGATGGGTGCAGCACACCAACATGACACAAGTATACATATGTAACAAACCTGCACATTGTGCAAATGTACCCTAGAACTTAAAGTATAATAATAAAAAAAACTGTCTATAAAAAAATAAGAGAAACGAACAAAACAAAATGAAAAGAACTATCGAGCAGCCTGGATACCTCCCTATTGACAAATCTCCACGGGAAGTGAAATTACAGTCAGAATGTTGGTGATGAGGGCAGGCCCGGCTGGATCACATGATCCTGGTGACTGGCAGGTGTTGGAGCAAAGACCCCTGAAGCATGGGCTGGCTCAGGGGTTGGGGTGCAACCCCCGCTGGCTTGTAAGGCCCCCAGCAAGTGTTCCTCTGAGTGGCCAGATGATCACATGCCTCCTGAGTGATACCTTCTTTCTTTAGGTGTTAAAGGTGTCTATGAGGTCACTACCAAGGCTGAATCTATAAGCCATCGTGTCCTTGGAAGGTGACACTTTATTTTTACTTGTTTTTATTTTATCGGGCAGCCCCCAGAATCACAGCAGATTCAGAGACTCCCTGGAAGGTGACACTTTGAATCTCCACATTTTTTTTTTTTCCTTGAGATGGAGTCTTGCTCTGTCACCAGGCTGGAGTGTAGTGGCGCAATCTCGGCTCACCGCAACCTCCGCCTCCTGGGTTCAAGCGATTCTTCTGCCTCAGCCTCCCGAGTAGCTGGGACTACGGGCGCCCGCCACCATGCCTGGCTAATTTTTGTATTTTTTTTTTTTTTTTTTTTTTTTTGAGAGGGAGTCTCGCTCTGTTGCCCAGGCTGGAGTGCAGTGGCCGGATCTCAGCTCACTGCAAGCTCCGCCTCCCGGGTTTACGCCATTCTCCTGTCTAAGCCTCCCGAGTAGCTGGGACTACAGGCGCCCGCCACCTTGCCCGGCTAGTTTTTTGTATTTTTTAGTAGAGACGGGGTTTCACCGTGTTAGCCAAGATGGTCTCGATCTCCTGACCTCGTGATTCGCCCGTCTCAGCCTCCCAAAGTGCTGGGATTACAGGCGTGAGCCACCGCGCCCGGCCTAATTTTTGTACCTTTAATAGAGACAGGGTTTCACCATAGTGGTCAGGGTGGTCTCGAACTCCTGACTTCGTGATCTGCCTGCCTTGGCCTCCCAAAGTGCTGGGATTACAGGCGTGAGCCATCGCACCTGGCCCTCCACGTTGTTTTAAAGAATATTTTTTGGAGAGTGATCTCTCCCATTTCCAAGTGCTTGGGCCAGGTAGGGCTTATTGCTGTGTGCCTCACACCGTGCCACAGCCCACATCACCCTTACCCACAGCAACCCTGGCGAGGCTCCGAAAGGTTGAAACTTACCAGAATCACTCAGTTAAAGCAGAGCTACTTCTACTTTGTAGTAGTGGAACTATTTCCACGATTGTGGGCTGCCTTTCTCAGTGAGGTAGCAGCAGGAAAGGGAACATGTATCATGTAAATGCTATGTGTAACCCCCCACCCCATATTCCTCATGATGAAGAGGACAGTGATACAGTCTGTATCCAGGCACAACTGCTGTTGGCCGGTCAGATATACATACAGGATCATACACATATACAGGATCTTGGGACAAGGCTCTATCAGTTCTCTCCTTCAGATTTCAGTGAATATATATATATATTCATTCCAACCTCAACAGAGTCCACAGGTGGCAATGACTTGAGAGGGGTTTCTTTAGTATACAAAGCTCTGCCCAGGCCTCCATCTCTAGTGTGGGACCTTGGACTTGGTCCTTTGTCTTTTTATTTTTGTTCTTATTTTCTATTTTTGAATAGAGGTGGGGGTCTCACCATGTCGCCCAGGCTGGTCTCAAGCTCCTGGCCTCAAGTGATCCTTCTGCCTTGGCTTGCCAAAGTATTGGGATTACAGGCATGAGCCACCACACCCAGCCAGCCCTTTGTCTCGAATGGAGTCTCCCTCTAACAGCTCTTGGGTTCATTTCTCCCTTTTTCTTCCTTTTTCAAGGTTCCACCTTAGGTATGGCCTCTGGCATGGAGTGGCAGTCATTTATGTGCTGTCTGGACTTCGCTTGTCAATCTATCTTGTATGGTTGTTTGTTTGTTGGTTCTGAGACGGAGTTTCACTCTTGTTGCCCAGGCTGAAGTGAAATGGCACGATCTCGGCTCACCCCAACCTCTGCCTCCCGGGTTCAAGCGATTCTCCTGCCTCAGTCTCCCAAGTAGCTGGGACTATAGGCATGCACCACCACACCCAGCTAATTTTGTATTTTTAGTAGAGACGGGGTTTCTTTTTTTTTTTTTGAGACGGAGTCTCGCTCTGTCGCCCAGGCTGGAGTGCAGTGGCCGGATCTCAGCTCACTGCAGGCTCCGCCTCCCGGGTTTACGCCATTCTCCTGCCTCAGCCTCCCGAGTAGCTGGGACTACAGGCGCCCGCCACCTCGCCCGGCTAGTTTTTTGTATTTTTTAGTAGAGATGGGGTTTCACTGTGTTAGCCAGGATGGTCTTGATCTCCTGACCTTGTGATCCGCCCGCCTCGGCCTCCCAAAGTGCTGGGATTACAGGATTGAGCCACGGCGCCCGGCCGAGACGGGGTTTCTCCATGTGGATCAGGCTAGTGTCGAACTCCCAACTTCAGGTGATCCGCCTGCCTCGGCCTCCCAAAGTGCTGGGATTACAGGCGTGAGCCACCTGCCTCTTGTGTGGTTTTATTATGCTTTTAAGAGATCTCTGCCCCCTACCCAGCTACCCAGAAACTACCAAGTAGTTTCTGGTTTCTAGGAAAGGGTGGTGGCAGGAAGGGGAAGAAAATTCACCTCATCACATGTATTTTATCTCAATTTACTCTTCACGACAACCCTATAGGGTAGGTATTCTTTTACAACATGAGGGAACTGAGGCTCAAAGAGATTAATTTAACAAAGCTACAAAATGGCAGAGTCATGATGTGAACGAGAACCATCTGGCTACAAGCCCTGTGTTTGATGCGCTATACTCCAATCTCTCCCAGGTAGCTGAGAAACTGGAGATGTTGAAGAAACAGTACGACGAGAAGCTGGCACAGAAGGAGGAGCTTCGCAAGAAGTCTGAAGAGATGGAGCTGAAGCTGGAGCGAGCCGGGATGCTGGTGTCGGGGTTGGCAGGCGAGAAGGCCAGATGGGAGGAGACAGTCCAGGTGAGATCGACTATACCACCTGGTGTCCTTTCCCTCTGCTCACCACTTCCAAGAGACCCATCCCTTTTAGCTTGAGGGGCAGTCAGGGAAAACCGGGACACCTGGGTATAGGGAACTCTAAGAACTGAGGTGTGGGAGCTCTTCCCCTCCCCCTGCACACCTTTGGTGAGAGTAATGGAAGGAAAGGCTTTTTGCACCATTAGGGATCTGCTTCAGTGTTTGGATAGGGCTGTGAAGCACACACAAGGACTCGATGTAGCCCGCCGACCAGAGAGAAAACAGACATGGCACATCTTGTTTCTGCTCTCAGTGAGCTCCTGGCTTCGCAAAAGGGTTGGGCCTTATCACCAGAATGTCAACATTGCCATTACAGATAGAGAACTCGAAAGTAATTACAACCAGGCTAGAGTTGTCAGGACGCAAAGGTTTAGAGGAAGGAAAGAACCTCTTTGAACTAGACAGCGTCCAGAGGAGTGCGCCTTCAATAGCATTCCAAGAGTCTCCCAGAGTGCCGGGGCCAGGCAGGCTTACCCTCCCTCCTGTCCGCCAGGGTCTGGAGGAGGACCTGGGCCACCTGGTAGGGGACTGTCTCCTGGCAGCTGCCTTCCTGTCCTACATGGGACCCTTCCTGACCAACTACCGGGATGAGATTGTCAACCAAATCTGGATCCGGAAGGTGAGATGGGGCTCAGGTATGATCAGCGAGCTCCGAAACCAGGGCTGGGGGCAGGACCTCTGGAAATATTAAGAGATACCGTGAAGACGCAGGGGCTGCTGGGCTCAGCTCTTCAAGTTAAAGCTTGGGGCTTTTCTCTCCTCAGATCTGGGAGCTTCAGGTTCCTTGCTCCCCTTCCTTCGCCATTGATAACTTCCTGTCCAATCCTACCAAAGTCCGGGACTGGAACATCCAAGGGTTGCCCTCAGACGCCTTCTCCACGGAGAACGGCATCATCGTCACCCGAGGCAACAGGTAAGGGTGCTGCTGGGCGTGGGGGTGGCACGGGAGAGACGGCCTCGCCTCTGACCTGTACTCCCCCTCCAGGTGGGCACTGATGATCGACCCTCAGGCCCAGGCCCTGAAATGGATTAAGAACATGGAAGGAGGCCAGGTGTGAGGCTGGGGGGCTGGATTAGTCCCCCTCTTCCTGAGGCCCCACCTCTCCCGCAGTGTTCCTTCACCTTCCCCCTTGCTCTCTAGGGCCTGAAGATCATTGACCTGCAGATGAGTGATTACCTGCGAATCCTAGAAAACGCCATTCAGTTTGGATACCCTGTGCTACTTCAGAATGTGCAGGAATATCTGGACCCCACACTCAACCCCGTGCTCAACAAATCTGTAGCCCGAATCGGTTAGGACAAGTCCCCAAGACCAGCTGAGTGGGATGCTAGGGAGGGAAGGACTGGCTCTCTGACTGTCCTGTTCTTACCTGTCCCTCCGTTCAGACAGCCCTGGGCTGGGGCCTTAGGACAGGCCAAGTCACTGCCCCTGGATGCCGGTGGGGGACGGATTAGCTGGTACCCGTCACATGGAGTCCTTGCCCCTGACCCTTCCGTGGATGCAGGTGGTCGGCTATTGATGCGCATTGGCGATAAGGAGGTGGAGTACAATACCAGTTTCCGTTTCTACATCACCACCAAGCTCTCCAACCCCCACTACAGCCCAGAGACCTCAGCCAAGACCACCATCGTTAACTTTGCCGTTAAAGAACAGGTGGGTGCAGGCTGAGGTCCAGATTGAGCTAGGGTGAAGCAGGAAGAGTTGGGAAGGATTGAGAAAAGGGACAAGCTTGTGTTGGGCAGCTGAGGATGAGGGGTCTTTCGAGGTGGAACGGGATGAGGAAGGTGAAGGTCAAAGGGGTGAGAGCCCCTCACTGTGAGTGCTGATGCCCCAGGGCCTGGAGGCCCAGCTGCTGGGCATTGTCGTGAGGAAGGAGCGGCCCGAGCTGGAGGAGCAGAAGGACTCACTGGTCATCAACATTGCGGCTGGCAAGAGGAAGCTCAAGGAGCTGGAGGATGAGATCCTGCGGTGAGGCCCTGCTATTCCAGAGGCTAAGGTGGGAGGATGGCCTGAGCCCGGGAGGCCCCGCCACCGCCCCACAGGTCTACTCCCAGCCAGCCTCCACCCAGTCTACCCCAGGCACGACAGCATCCCAGGGAGCCTGGTCCCCCTAACCCCTTGCTCCATGTGCCTCTGGGCCTCCCCCTAGGCTGCTGAATGAGGCCACCGGCTCCCTGCTGGATGACGTGCAGCTGGTGAACACGCTGCAGACCTCCAAGATCACGGCCACAGAGGTGACTGAGCAGCTGGAGACCAGTGAGACCACAGAGATCAACATTGACTTGGCCCGGGAGGTAAGCTCCCGGCCCTCCAGCCCTGCCTCCCGCCAGCCATCCAAGATGCAACTCCATCATGACGGCTGGAGACCCCTCCTTCCCTGAGCTCCTGCTCCCTGCCATGTCCCTCGGTGGCCCTGATTCCACTCCCTGCTGGCAGGCTTACCGCCCGTGTGCCCAGCGAGCATCAATCCTGTTCTTCGTGCTCAATGATATGGGCTGCATCGACCCCATGTACCAGTTCTCACTGGATGCCTACATCAGCCTCTTCATCCTCAGCATTGACAAGAGCCACCGCAGCAATAAGCTGGAGGACCGCATTGACTACCTGAACGACTACCACACCTACGCTGTCTACAGGTCTGAGGGTGCCCCCAGTATGCCCCAGCCCGGAGGCCGAGTGGCCGTGGTTCTTCTGGCCACTGCGCCTTCATGCTTTCCCACGCCGTGGCTCTCAGCCTGCCGCTGTCCCTCGGCACACGTCCTCCCGGTAGCTCCTGGCTCCCATGGCTTAACCATCACCTGTGGGCCGACGATTCCCCATCTTCTGTCTGTAGCCCTCCCTTGAGCACTGGACTTGTCTACACAACTGTTGGCGATACCAGCACTGCCCAAATGTTAACGGGCAGGTAGCACGCTGGCAATCTTGTGAAAATACCGGTTGGGATTTGGCAGGTCTGGGGTGGGGCCTGGGGTTCTGCAACTCCAACAAGCTCCCAGGGGCTGCCACTGCTCCTGGTCTGTGGATCACATTTGAGCAGCAAGGAACTGGACTTCTCTACCCTGACATCCCACAGACCCTTCAAGCTCAACTCGCTTCAGATCCAACTCATTCTCTTCCCTCTTCAGGGTCCTCATCCTTGGATGGCACCAACGCCCACGACCCAGTCACCCAAGCCAGAAATGGGGGAGTTATCCTTTATTTTTTATAATTTTTATTTGTACAGACAGGGTCTCCCTATGTTTCCCTGGCTTGTCTCCAACTCCTGAGCTCAAGGGATCCTCCTGCCATGGTCTCCCACAGTGTTGGGATTACAGGCGTGAGCCACCATGCCTGGCAAAAACTGGGAGCTATCCTTGACTCTTCCCTTTCAAAGCAGTCACCAGGTTTTGTTCATGAATATTTCTGCAAACTGTTCCCTCCCCATCTTCCCACTGCTTGGCTGTACTTTAGTTCTGGCCCTGGTGATCCTTTTTTCTGAGTTGCACAATGGTCTCCTAGAGGTCCTCCTGCCTCTACCCACTCCCTCTCAACCTACCCTCCTGCATTGCCCACCTGAGCAAACCTGACCATGCTGCTTCCCGGGTCTGACTGCCAGTGGTTGGTTGCTTGATCCCGGTGGCTCACGAAAGCCCTCATGACCTGGCCTTCTCCTGCTTCAGCCTCACCTTTCCCACCTTGCACTGGGTGCCTGAGCATCCCTGACTGCCCTGCATGCTGTGCCCATCTCGTGCTTTTGCTGATGCTGTGACCTCTCTGCCTCTCCCATGTCACCGGAAAACTCTGCTGCACCTTGGTGCAGCAACTCTTGGAAACTTCCCCTGAGTCCAGCAGGCAGGGACATCATAACCAATAGCTTCTCTGTCCTCTCCGAGACTGCAGCTTATTCATCTTTGTGTCTTCAGGACCTAGCAGAGTGCCTGGCAAGATAGTAGGGGAATAATGAATGTTCTGTTTTTTTAATGGAACTGAATGACTAATTACAAGTGAATGGCTGGGCACGTTGGCTCACTCCTTTAATCCCAGCACTTTGGGAGGCTGAGGTGGGCGGATCACCTGAGGTCGAGTTCAAGACCAGCCTGGCCAACATGGTGAAACCCTGTCTCTACTAAAAATACAAAAATTAGCCAGGCGTGGTGATGGACACCTGTAATCCCAGCTACTTGGGAGGCTGAGGCAGGAGAATTGCTTGAACCCGGGAGGCGGAGGTTGCAGTGAGCCGAGATCGTGCCATTGCACTCCAACCTGGGCAACAAGAGTGAAACTCAGTCTCAAAAAGTAATAATAATAATAATAAGTGAACTCTGGGAAATTATTGTCTCTAGGCCCCTGAGTCCTTGGCTGTTTCTAGGTTAGGATTAGAGGCTGGTGAGGTCCTCTGTGTGAGGCTGTGTGATAGTGGGATCATAGCATTCGTGTGGAGCATCAGCCCCCATTCCATCCTGCCCCTCCCTCCTCTCTGCCTTTCTCCCAGGTACACCTGCCGTACCCTTTTTGAACGCCACAAACTACTATTCAGTTTTCATATGTGTGCCAAAATATTGGAGACTTCTGGCAAGCTCAACATGGATGAATACAACTTCTTTCTACGTGGGGGTGTGGTGAGTTGGGCAGAGAGCACATCCCAGGATGGGATGGTCAACGTTGGGGATGGTCAAGGTCAAGTGTGTCAAGGACTCCAGACCCAGAGGGTCAGGCCCACAGCATCAGTGAGTGAGCTGAGAAAATCCAGGCCAGCATCAGGTGCATGGTGAGCTCCCTGGGGCTGCGGAGTTGACTTGCTATGCGCCCCCTTGCACTCAGCACAGGCTGGGCTTTGTGGCATGTCTCACCTGTGACCCACAGATTGGCCTGATTTTGCCACTTTTTTACTGCCTTTCAAGGCACTCCTTCCCCAGCCTGAGTTCCATGGTCGCCCTCACAATCTCTCCCCCACAGGCTCCTCAACCCCCATTTTCCTCCTCTCTCTGTCGCATCTATCACTCTGGCTAGATCCAGCTCCTCTGCCCCTCTGTCCCTGCGTGGCCCGTGCACTGAACATGGCCGGAGAAGAACATATCCACAGTGACTGAACTCGCTTTAAGTCCATGATCATGAACCCCAAGGAGGCCCTTAAGGCTTCTGGACAACCATGCTGCACTCTCCCGCCCTCCTAGACAACATTTTCTTTACTTTTCCCACCTTCACTTCCCACCTCTCATGCCAAACTCTCAACACAGCAACCAGAGAAGTCACACTCTGTCACTCAGGCTGGACTGCAGGGGCAGTGATCTTGGCTCACTGCAGCTTCGACCTCCCGGGCTCAGGCCATCCTCCCACCTTAGCCTCTGGAATAGCTGGGACTACAGGCCTGTGCCACCACGCCTGGCTAATTTTTGTAGTTTTTGTAGAGGTGGCGTCCCACCATGTTGCCTAGGCTGATCTTGAACTCCTGGGCTCAAGTGATCCTCCCACCTCAGCCTCCCAAAGTGCTGGGATTATAGGTGTGAACCACTTTGCCCGGCCTGAGAAGTCCTTTTTTTTTTTTTTTTTGAGGCGGAGTCTCGCTCTGTCGCCCAGGCTGGAGTGCAGTGGCCGGATCTCAGCTCACTGCAAGCTCCGCCTCCCGGGTTTACGCCATTCTCCTGCCTCAGCCTCCCGAGTAGCTGGGACTACAGGCGCCCGCCACCTCGCCCGGCTAGTTTTTTGTATTTTTTAGTAGAGACGGGGTTTCACCGTGTTAGCCAGGATGGTCTCGATCTCCTGACCTCGTCATCCGCCCGTCTCGGCCTCCCAAAGTGCTGGGATTACAGGCTTGAGCCACCGCGCCCGGCCGAGAAGTCCTTTTAAAGTGGATGCCATTGTGACTGGCTCCCCATGGCAGGCTCCACCTCCCACCACACAGCCCCCACTCCGCTCCAGCCACGCAGGCCTCATTGCCCTCCCCAACTGCCCTGGCACGTCTCACCTCGGGGCCTTCGCATGGCTGTGCCTTCTGCTGGAAGCCTACTGCCCGGCGTGTGCACCTGGCCGTCTCTCATCTCCTTCAAACCTCACCTCAATGCGACCTTGATCTTCTTATTTATACTTCAAACTTCCCCTCAACACAACCAGTTTCCCTTACCCTCCTCAGAGTATCCTATTTTTTCATAGCATTGCCATCTTTGCTATACTAGATAATTTACTTATTTGTTACGTTTTTGGTTCATAATCTGCCCATGAGTTCACAATCCCATGTTAGAAAACAAAATCCCTAAGGGCAGAGATATTTTCCATTTTGCTCAGTAATGCATCCCAATGATTAAAATGCATAGTTGGCAAACAATAAATGTTTGTTAAGAAGAATGAATAAGCGAGTGAGTGAATGAATGAGTAAACAGTTTGTGCTTCCGTGAAGGCGAGGCTACCAAGAAGTCATTAGGTTGGAGACATTATTACCAGGCAACCAGCAGAGGGCGCCAGCCTCCTAAATTTGAACTGTGAGGGCTAAGGGCAGGGTCTGAGTCCTAGACCCTCACGTTTATTCCCCAGGATCCCTGTATTCATCTCTTCACTCTCATACAAAACCCATTTTGGGCCGGGCGCAGTGGCTCACACCTGTAACCCCAGCACTTTGGGAGGCCGAGGAGGGTGGGTCACCTGAGATCAGGAGTTCAAGACCAGCCTGGTCAACATGGTGAAACCCCATCTGTACTAAAAATACAATAATTAGCTGGGTGTGATGTTGTGCACCTGTAATCTCAGCTACTCCGGAGCCTGAGGCAGGAGAATAGCTTGAACCTGGGGGTCAGAGGTTGCAGTGAGCCGAGATTGCGCCATTGCACTCTGGCCTAGGTGACAAGAATGAGACTCCATCTCAAAAAAAAAAACAAAAACAAAAAACAAAAAACAAAAAAAAAAAAAACGAAAAACAAAACAAAACAAACAAACCCTCCATTTTGGCTTTCCCACCAAGAGAGAGAGAAACAGAGAGAGAGAGAGAGAAAGGAGAAAAAGATCACTCTTCTTTTGAAGTATTCCAAAGTCAATCCCTTTCTTTTTCCCCCTCTCCCACCAGGTCCTGGATCGGGAGGGCCAAATGGACAACCCATGCACTAGCTGGCTTGCAGATGCCTACTGGGATAACATCACAGAGCTAGACAAACTGACCAACTTCCATGGACTCATGAACTCCTTTGAGCAGTACCCTCGTGACTGGCACCTGTGGTATACCAGTGCTGCCCCGGAGAAGGCAATGCTGCCAGGTACCAGGCATCTGTACCCCACTCTCACTTTCTCCTTCCCTCCATTCAGCCGCGTGCCTGCCCTTCCC
>NC_045449.1:7663615-7665289 GCF_002776525.5 Piliocolobus tephrosceles
CTCTCACTTTCTCCTTCCCTCCATTCAGCCGCGTGCCTGCCCTTCCCGTTGTCCTCCATCCCCTCTCCCAGCTGGTGCCGGCCTCCTGGCCCGGAGCACATTCCCGGCAGGTGCCCTGTTGTCTGGATTCCCCGCTCTTCCAGACTCACTCCCTGTCCCTGCAATGACTCACCTCGTCCCCAGGTGAGTGGGAAAATGCCTGCAATGAAATGCAACGGATGCTGATCGTCCGCTCCCTGCGCCAGGACCGCGTGGCCTTCTGTGTGACCTCCTTCATCGTCACCAACCTTGGTTCCCGCTTCATCGAGCCGCCTGTGCTGAATATGAAGTTGGTCGGTGGCTCAGCTTCCTTGTCTCCATGGCCCCTGGGTCTTTCCTGCCTTCCTCTGTTTCAGTCTCCTACATCTCTCTCTCCTACTTCAGGCATGTGGCCTTCTGCCTGATGCTATACCTGTGCTTCTGGCAGGTGATGGAGGATTCAACCCCACGATCCCCACTCGTGTTCATCCTGTCCCCTGGTGTGGACCCCACCAGTGCCCTGCTCCAGCTGGCAGAGCACACAGGCATGGCCCAGCGCTTCCACGCCCTGTCCCTGGGCCAGGGCCAGGCCCCTACCGCTGCCCGACTCCTCCGAGAGGGTGTTACTCAGGGTTGGTGTCCATCCTTTCTTTCACCCCCATCTTCAGCCCAGTCCTTGTCCTTAGAACTGCCAACCTCAAATACACTACTGTCCCTGTACCTCCCACTTCTACAGAGGGTCCCAGAAGTGGCAGATCTGAGTGTTCGGCCCCCCTGGCACCCCCGCCCCAATACCAGGTGGAAAGCATGAGACAGGCAGGGCTTATGAAATGATTCCCACTGACCCTGGCATCTCCTTGCAGGACATTGGGTGTTCCTGGCAAACTGCCACCTGTCACTGTCTTGGATGCCTAATCTGGACAAGCTGGTGGAGCAGCTGCAGGTGGAGGACCCTCATCCATCCTTCCGCCTCTGGCTCAGCTCCAGCCCCCACCCAGACTTCCCTATCTCAATCTTGCAGGCCAGCATCAAGATGACCACAGAGCCACCAAAGGTATGTGGTCATAGACAAAGAGCATCAGCAGGGTCATCTGGTCCACCTTACCTCCTGCCAGCACCAGAGAGAGGGCTCAACCTAACAACAACATGCTTTGATTTGATTGTCCTCAAAAAATTCCACCTCGTTCCTCTTCTGTTTGTGCCAAACTCCTAGAACACAATAGTAATATCTAACATTTCTTGAGGGATTATCATGTGCCAGGCACTGTTCTAAGTTTCTTATGTTTATTAACTCGTTTAATATGCGTGCGTGCCCATACACATCGTGTAAGGTGAATACTGTTACCCCCATTTTAAAGATAGGAAACTGAGGCCGGGCGCGGTGGCTCAAGCCTGTAATCCCAGCACTTTGGGAGGCCGAGACAGGCAGATCACGAGGTCAGGAGATCGAGACCATCCTGGCTAACATGGTGAAACCCCGTCTCTACTAAAAAATACAAAAAACTAGCCGGGCAAGGTGGCGGGCGCCTGTGGTCCCAGCTACTGAGGAGGCTGAGGCAGGAGAATGGCGTGAACCCGGGAGGCGGAGGTTGCAGTGAGCTGAGATCCGGCCACTGCACTCCAGCCTGGGCGACAGAGCGAGACTCTGTCTCAAAA
>NC_045449.1:7665389-7669359 GCF_002776525.5 Piliocolobus tephrosceles
ATAGGAAACTGAGATACGGAAAGAGTAAATAAGTATTCCAGAGCCAGAGTTTGGGTAGTTGGGTCTCCAATTCATTCTTTTATACCTCAGAACCTTCCTGCCTCCCACCATTTCCTTACATTCTCTTCCGAATGTCACACTTCCTGCCTCTTTGCCCTTCCTTTCCTCCAACTCTACTGAAATTTTTATCTCCAGTATCACAAGCTCATCACCAAATGCAATCATCACCACCCTCTAAAACCTGCCGTGTCACTGCGCTTCACCCACTCACCCCTGCTTAAACTATTTTAGTAGCTTTTCATTGCTCTTAGTCAAGATCAAAATCCTTTTTGCTCACCCTGTGAAAAGCACATGGACCAGTATGTATCATCCTCAACAGATAAGAGCTGTTTGAATCACGCATGGGTGCCTTTTATCATTCTTAATCCCCTTGGCCACTTGGGGCAGCTGCCACAGTTGACTGTCCCTTTCCCTGGCTCCCTGACACATCGCTCCTGCTTTCCCCACTGTCTTCTGACATATCATTTATTACTTCTGTGTTTCTTTTTCCTCTGCCTGTGGCCAGATTGCAATACTTACTCCTTAACCTAAGGACTAAGAGTGGAGGGCCAAAGAGGGGAGGGACCCTCAGTCCTAGCCCAATATTTCTCATTCTATATTTTCTCCTTTCACAAGTTGTTGAAGAAACTGTCCTTTCCTTTCTTTTTTTGTTTTTTCTTTTTTTCTTTTTGTTTTTGAGATGGAGTCTCACTCTGTCACCCGGACTGGAGTGCAGTGGCCCGATCTCGGCTCACTGCAAGCTCCGCTTCCCAGGTTCATGCCATTCTCCTGCCTCAGCCTCCCAAGTAGCTGGGATTACAGGCGCCCGCCACCACGCCCGGCTACTTTTTTGTATTTTTAGTAGAGATGGAATTTCACCGTGTTAGCCAGGATGGTCTTGATCTCCTGACCTCGTGATCCGCCCGCCTCGGCCTCCCAAAGTGCTGGGATTACAGGCGTGAACCACCGCGCCCGGTGAAATTGTCCTTTTCATTATTTCAACTCTAATCCCATCTCTGGCACCAGCACCAAAGTCAGTTCCATCTCTGAATTGCTATCAGATTACAAAGCACTTCTTGGCACACCAGCACCACAATAGCACATTCGTTTCACACTCTTTTTTATCCCAACCCCCAAGACTCAGAATGTGATTGTGTTTAGAGACAGGATGTATTTTTAGAAAGAGTCTCGGCCACACATGGTGGCTCAGGCCGGGTGTGGTGGCTTACACCTGTAATCCCAGCATTTGGGGAGGCTGAAACAGGTGGATCACTTGAGCCCAGGAAGGTGAGATATGGAGTTCAGGTATGATAATCCCAGCTAGAAGTGGAGGTTGTAGGGAGCCGAGATTGTGCCACTGCACTGCAGCCTGGGTTCTGCCTTCCATGTTCAAGAAATTCTCCTGTCTCAGGCACCCGAGTAGCTGGGATTACAGGTGTGCGCCACTATGCCCTGCTAATTTTTCCATTTTTAGTAGAGACAGGGTTTTGCCATGTTGGCCAGGCTGGTCTCGAACTCCTGACCTCAGGTGATCCACCCGCCTTGGCTTCCCAAAGTGCTGGGATTACAGGGATTACAGGCGTGAGCCACCGCGCCCGGCCCCGGCCTGAGTTTTACTTCAAATAAGAAAGTCCCTGTATTCACAGCCACCAGTTGCCAGTTTGGGATATAGTCCTGGAGTATATTCCTGGGTCACTTCCTGCTATCCAGTCTTTTTTTAAAAGCTAGCTAGTAAGTAGATACAAAAGAAGATTTACAAAATATATGCAAGTTATAAAGGATCATGATTCCATGAATATCTGTGTGCCCATCATCCTTTTTTTTTTTTTTTTTTTTTTGAGATGGAGTCTCGCTCTGTCACCCAGGCTGGAGTGTAGTGGCGCCATCTCGGCTCACTGAAATAGCTGCCTCCCGGATTCAAGCGATTCTCCTGCCTCAGCCTCCGAGTAGCTGGGATTACAGGTGCACACCACCACACCTGGCTAATTTTTGTATTTTTAGTAGAGATGGAGTTTCATCATGTTGGCCAGGCTGGTCTCGAACTCCTGACCTCAGGCGATCCGCCCCTCTCAACCTTCCGAAGTGCTGGGATTATGGGTGTGAGCCACCGCGCCCAGCCCATCATCCTTTTAAGAAAGAAAAATCCCAGCATTTTCTTTGAAGTCCTGGTGTGCCTCTTCCCAGTCTCATCACTTTCTCTCCCTACTCAGAGAAAACCACTCTTCTGAATCTTATATTTGTCATTTTCTTTATAATTTTTTTCTTTTTCTCTGGAGTTAGAGATTCTTTATCGTAATGCTTTATTGTTTGTATTGCTAATGCAACCATTGCTATGTATGTTTCTCTGCAACTTGCTTTTTTCATTCAACATTATGTGTTGACATTCATTCATGATGTTCTTCGCATTTTGTAGTTCTTCATATATTCTAGATCCTAATCCTTTGTCAGTCATGTGTTTTGTGGTTTGTCTCTTCTCTTTTATGCTGTTTTTTGGTGAAGAGAATTCTTAATTTTTATGAGGTTGAATTTAGCTATCTTTCCTTTTTTAAATGGTTTGTGCTCCTTTGTCTTGTTCAAGAAATCCTTGCTTACTTTAAGATTGTAAAAGTACTCTCCTATACTTGCCTTCCAAAAAATTTATAATTTGACTTTCACATTTAAGTTTTTAATCACTTGGAGTTCACTTTTGTGATGTAGTATCAGGTAGAGGTCCAATTTGCTTTTGTTTTTGTTTTGTTTTGCTTTTTTTTGAGACAGGGTCTTGCTCTGTCACTCAGGCTGGAGTGCAGTGGTGCAATCTCAGCTCACGGCAATCTCCGCCTCCCGGGTTCAAGTGATTATCTTGCCTCTGTCTCCAGAGTAGCTGAGATTACAGGCACCTGCCACCCTGCCCAGCTAATTTCGTTATTTTTTGTACAGATGGGGTTTCACCATGTTGACCAGGCTGGTCTCGAACTTCTGACCTCAGGTGATCCAACCGCCTCAGCCTTCCAAAGTGTTGGGATTACAGGCATCAGCCACTGTGCCCAGCCAATTTTATTTATTTCTACCTGGATAACCAATTCTCCCAGTACCATTTCTCAAATACTACGAAAGCACCTTTCTGATCCGTAGTGCCTGCTCAGCCTTCAATCATGTTTCCATATATGTGTGGGTTTCGGGGTCCTTTATTCTGTTCATTGGTCAAATTGTTTTATCCTGGAATCAATACTTTAGTCTTTTTTTGTTTGTTTGTTTGGGATGGAGTCTCGCTCTGTGGCCCAGACTGGAGTGCACTGGCACCATCTTGGCTCACTGCAACCTCCGCCTCCCAGGCTCTAGCAATCCTCCCACCCGCACCTTACAGGTGTGTGCCACCACTGTGGCTAATTTTTTATTTTTTTTGTAGAGACTGGGTTTCACCATGTTGGTCAGGCTGGTCTTGGACTCCTGGGCTTAAGCTGTCCTCCGCTTCAGCCTCCCAAACTGCTGGGATTACAGGTGTAACCCACAGTGCCGTGCTGATATATTTTAGTCTTAATTACCATATAGTTTTATAATAATTCTTGATAGCTGGTAAGGCACAGTCTCTTACCTTATTCTTCTTCAGGCTATTCTTGACCTTTTATTTTCCAATATAAATTTTAGAATTCGTTTGTTCTACAAAAAAAATTATATTGATCAATATGGGGAAAATTGACATCCTTAGGACAATGAAGCTCCTAATCTGTAAGTATATCTCTCCATTTATTCATTTTTTCCTCTTTTTTTTTTTTTGAGAGAGAGGTCTTGCTTTATAGCCCAGGTTGAAGTGCAATGGTACAATCATAGCACAGTGGGATTGCAGGTGGCATGAGCCACTGTTCCCAGCCTCCATTTATTCTTTATTTTAATAAAATTCTGTAATGTTCTTTTTTTCTTTTCTTTTCTTTTTTTTTTTTTTTTTTTTTTT
>NC_045449.1:7669459-7733977 GCF_002776525.5 Piliocolobus tephrosceles
TTTTGAGACGGAGTCTCGCTCTGTCGCCCAGGCTGGAGTGCAGTGGCCGGATCTCAGCTCACTGCAAGCTCCGCCTCCCGGGTTTACGCCATTCTCTCGCCTCAGCCTCCCGAGTAGCTGGGACTACAGGCGCCCGCCACCTCGTCCGGCTAATTTTTTGTATTTTTTTTTTTTTAGTAGAGACGGGGTTTCACTGTGTTAGCCAGGATGGTCTCGATCTCCTGACCTCGTGATCCGCCCGTCTTGGCCTCCCAAAGTGCTGGGTCTTTTTTTTTTAAATAGAGACAGAGTCTTGTTATGTTGCCCAGGTTGGGCTCAAACTCCGAGGCTCAAGTGATCCTCCCATCTTGGCCTCCCAAAGTGCTGAGATTACAGGTGTGAGCCACCATGCCTGGCCTAAAATTCTGTGATTTTATCCATAAATAATCATACATTTTAATTGGATTTATTTCTGGGTACTTGACATATCTTGATGTCATAAATGGCATTTTTAAAAAAGTCACATATTATTTTTGTTACTGCTATCCAGTATTCCTCAAATTTATCACTATTGCATTCTGTCAGTCATGGGTAAGTCTTTTTAAAATGCTGTTTGAACAGATTGCTGTCCTACTCAAGATAGAGAGTGGCTCCATGATGCCCGTTGAATCAAGTCCAAATGGCTCAAACATTCATCTTTTTTTTTTAATTTTTTTTTTTCTGAGACAGAGTCTCGCTCTGTAGCCCAGGCTGGAGTGCAGTGGCATGATCTCAGCTCATTGAAACCTCTGCCTCCTGGGTTCAAGCAATTCTTCTGCCTCAGCCTCCCAAGTAGCTGGGACTACAGGTGTGCGTCACCACGCCTAGCTAATTTTTGTATTTTTAGTAGAGAGGGGTTTTACCATATTGGCCAGGCTGGTCTCAAACTCCTGACCTTGTGATCTGCCCACCTTGGCCTCCCAAAGTGCTGGGATTACAGGCATGAGCCACCGTGCCCGACATCCATTATTCTTACTGCATCTCCATCTATCCATGGCCCTTCTCTTCCCACCTGAGCACCTGCACTTGACTTCAGCCAGGCTCATCCTCTCACTTTATTCTGTCCTCAGTGCCTCTATTCAACTCCTTCCATCTCCAGGAAAGCAACACTCTCCTCTCAAGCCTAGTCATATCTTTCCCATTTGGAAGGCTTAGTTCAAATCCCAGCTTGCTCATGGAGCCTAATAACGCCAGTCACATAGACTGTCCCTCCTTGATGATATAATATGGGCTTTTCAATCTACACTAACCTTTGCACACAATTCTGTACATTTTTGTTAGTTGCATGTGTATGTATTTATCTTTGTTCATATTTCCTGGCACCCCAAATTGCGCTAGCCTACCTACCACTGAGAACATCAGGGCTGAGAGGATCAAAAGTGGTGGGACGGCCGGGCGCGGTGGCTCCCACCTGTAGTCCCAGCACTTTGGGAGGCTGAGGCGGGTGGATCGCTTGAGGTCAGGAGTTTGAGACCAGCCTGGTCAACATAGTGAAGCCCTGTCTCTACTAAAAATACAAAAAATTGGCCAGGCATGGTGGCCGGCGCCTGTAATCACAGCTACTCCGGAGGCTGAGGCAGGAGAATCCCTTGAACCCGGGAGGCGGAGGTTGCAGGGAGCTGAGATCTCGCCATTGCACTCCAGCCTGGGCAACAAGAGCGAAACTCCGTCTCAAAAAAAAAAAAAAAAAAAAAAAAAAAGTGGTGGGACAAGAAGGCAGGGCTGCCGGAAGCCCATATAGTGCCTGTCTGCGAACTGGAGAAAGGCACTCAGCCTTGTGGAGGAACGCAGATTGTGGCATGTAGATCAAGGGCTGCATTTCAGCCTCCACTCACCCTTTCAGCCAGTGCCTTTGTGCAATGAAGAACCTCCACAACTGTACATGGCGGTGCTAGTGGCAGGTCTGAGTATGATGCATGTCACCCCATCTCTGTGTTTCATTGTCCCCAGGGCCTAAAGGCCAACATGACACGTCTTTACCAACTAATGTCAGAACCACAGTTTTCCCGCTGCTCCAAACCTGCCAAATACAAGAAGCTGCTGTTTTCACTCTGTTTCTTCCACTCTGTATTACTTGAACGCAAAAAGTTCCTGCAGCTTGGCTGGAACATCATCTATGGCTTCAATGACTCTGACTTTGAGGTTTGTATTAGCCAGGGGTCCTCATCCCAGCCCTCTCTCCTCATACTTCCTACCCCATGGCTCCCCTGTGGGACTATCCATGGACAGAAAACCTGTGTTGAGGCCCCATTGGCAGATTTCCTGCCATAACTCTGTGGGAATGGGGGCTTGGGTTGGGACCATGCCTAGGTGTCAGAGAACTTGCTGAGCCTCTATCTGGATGAGTACGAGGAGACACCTTGGGATGCACTTAAGTACCTCATTGCCGGCGTCAACTATGGTGGACATGTCACAGATGACTGGGACCGGCGCCTGCTGACCACCTACATCAATGATTACTTCTGTGACCAGTCTCTATCAACTCCCTTCTACCGGTGAGGGGGAGGTGGCACTGGGCAGGGAGCCAGAGGTCACAAGCCAGCCAGATGGCGGGATCAGGGGTGAGGGAAATGTTTGAGGAGAGGACGTGAGATTGGGAGAAGACAGAGTTTGTGGGATTGGGAGGGAGAGCAGGGCAGGGGGCTGGACAAATGGGACATGCATAGGCTTGGGGTCTTGGCCTGGCATTGAGGCCTGAGTCCCCATAATGTGGCAGTAATTATGCTACGACTCCCTAGGTTGTCAGCACTGGAGACTTATTTCATCCCCAAGGATGGGAGCCTGGCTTCTTACAAGGAATACATCAGTTTACTGCCTGGCATGGACCCCCCTGAGGCCTTTGGCCAGCACCCCAATGCTGATGTGGCCTCTCAGATCACTGAGGCACGAACCCTCTTTGATACTTTGCTTTCCTTGCAACCTCAGATTACACCCACCAGGGCTGGAGGCCAGACCCGGGAAGAGAAGGTAAAAAGAGCCCGGCCTGTGGCAGGGTGGGGTGGGGGGGTAAATGGTGAGAAGGGGGGGCTACACTCAAGAGCTCCTCCCTGCTCAGGTCCTTGAGTTGGCCGCTGATGTGAAGCAGAAGATCCCTGAAATGATCGACTATGAGGGGACCCAAAAACTGCTAGCTCTTGACCCCTCTCCTCTCAATGTGGTCCTTCTGCAGGAGATCCAGAGATATAACACACTGATGCAGACCATCCTGTAAGACAGATCGGGAACTCTGCAGAACATGGGAGGGGGTGAGGAGAGGCCTTCGCCTTCTGGCTAGAATGATGTTCCCAGGCCCATCCCATCTCTAACACTCCACCTCATCCTGCTCAGGTTCTCACTGACAGACCTAGAGAAAGGCATCCGGGGCCTCATCGTCATGTCTACAAGCCTGGAAGAGATTTTCAACTGCATCTTTGATGCCCATGTTCCTCCACTCTGGGGAAAGGCAAGATTATACCATTGTTGATCCTTCTCCAACAATGAGCTCCCCTCTCAATCCTGTGCCCCCCAATCTCCTGGTTCTAGGTGGGCATACAGCAAACTGTAGGGAGCCTAAACTTTGAAGTTAGATAGGTTCAAGGTTGAAACCTGGCTCTGCCATTCATTGACTGACTTCTTACAATTTATTAACTTACAGACTTTTACTCAGGGCAAATTACTAACCTCTCTAAGGATGTTTCAAAGATTCCCAGTACTGTGCATACCACTCAGTAGGTGTTTGGTTAATGGTACCTGGTTAATATTACTGCAGTCATTGTTATTAATGAATAGCTGTCATTGTATGCCTCTTTCCTGGAAGTCGGCTTTGGAGTTTTGTTCACCTGTAGTTGGGGAACAGGGGCTGACACCACATAGTCTTCTCATATCTGCTTCAGGTGCTCAAAATAAGGATTTGGGCTGGGCGCGGTGGCTCACGCCTGCCATCTCAGCACTTTGGGAGGCCGAGGCGGGCAGATCACCAGAGTTCCGGAGTTTGAGACCAGCCTGGTCAACATGGTGAAACCCCGTCTCTACTAAAAAATACAAAAATTAGGCAGGCGTGGTGGTGGGTGCCTGTAATCCCAGCTACTTGGGAGGCTGAGGCAGGAGAATCACTTGAACTTGGGAGGCGGAGGTTGCAGTGAGCCAAGATTGCACTACTGCACTCCAGCCTGGATGACAAGAGTGGAACTCTGTCTCAAAATAAATATGGATTCAAATGCATGGCTAAATGAGTGAATACACACGCACTCCTTCCCCAGGCATACCCCTCACAAAAGCCATTGGCTGCTTGGACCCGGGACTTGGCCATGCGTGTGGAGCAGTTTGAGCTGTGGGCCAGCCGGGCCCGGCCTCCTGTGATCTTCTGGTTGTCTGGTTTCACCTTTCCCACTGGCTTCCTCACTGCTGTGCTGCAGTCTTCAGCTCGCCAAAACAATGTGAGCAATATGCAAAGTGTGAGGGGGATGTATGCTAGGGCCATGTATGTGTTCTCCTCTTCCGGGTCCTCCCTTATTCTCACTTTCAACCCCCAGGTTTCAGTGGACAGCCTCTCCTGGGAGTTTATCGTTTCCACTGTGGATGACAGCAACCTAGTGTATCCCCCCAAGGTGGGAGCCAGTTGTGCTTGGGGCTCCGAGCAAAAATGGGAAATAATTGGACGAAAAGGGAGGAGAGAGTGAGTAGGCCAGGGGCGCCAACAGAAGTCTAGCTTCTCCCAGACCTGCTCCCATTTCTCCCCAGGATGGTGTCTGGGTCCGGGGCCTGTACCTGGAAGGTGCTGGCTGGGACCGGAAGAACTCCTGCTTGGTGGAGGCAGAGCCCATGCAGCTTGTCTGCCTCATGCCCACGATCCACTTCCGGCCTGCAGAGAGCCGCAAGAAGAGCGCCAAGGGTGGGACAGCTCCCCAGGCAGGACCTGCCTGTCCCGTCCCTAGTTTGGAACCTAACCCATTCTCTACTCCAGCCCATCCCACACCCGCTCCTGCCCTGCTCTCCCGGAGGCTCCAAGGATCTGACTCCTCCTCTCCTTTCCCCCAGGCATGTACTCCTGCCCCTGCTATTACTATCCCAACCGGGCAGGCAGCTCAGACCGAGCCTCCTTTGTCATCGGCATTGACCTGCGGTCTGGGGCCATGACATCTGATCATTGGATCAAGAGGGGCACTGCTCTACTCATGAGCCTGGACAGCTGAGACCTCCTCCCCTTCTTGGCTTGAGAGAGGGTCGGGGACTCCAGGAGCTCAGACAGATGTTGCACCTAGGACTGAGGCGGGACCTCACTCAAGACTTTGACCTTGGCCGAATTTGTGTGATGTGGCCCTGGAAATACCTAGCTGTGTTAGCCATAAAAGTGAAAGAGTTGTATTGGAGCTCAGTGCTGTAAAACACCCGCGACAACAAGCCTTAAGTCTCTCAATGCAATGGTGAGGGTCTGGGGAGGGAGGAAGCCCGAGCCTCACAGAGGACAGAGCTACTGGGGAGGTGCTACCGGACGGGGAAAGAAATGAGGGAGGTGGGGCGGCCTGGAGAGGAACGGAGGCGTGGCCCTGAAGGAATGGGCAGGGCGGAGCCGCCTGAAGAGGCTGTGGCTTAAGTCTCTGGGCAGGACTTCAGTGGGTGGGGCGGGGCTTACCTTAGAAGGGCGCGTGATCCAAATGGGGTAGGGATTTGTCAGGCAGGGATCAGGGCTGAACCCCGTACACTGCACCCTGAACCCACCACCCCCACCCGGCATCCTAGTCGGCACCCGCCCTGAGGCGAGCGGGACCGGCAGAAGACGGGGCGGAGCCGGAGAGGGGGACTGGAGCGTGAGGAGGGGCGGGACCACGAGAAGGGGGCGGGGCTGGGGAGCGGGGGTGCGGGTGTTTGTGTCGGAAAATCCAACTGCGCCACTGGGCGGAGCGGCCCCCCCAGCCCCGGCCTGGGAGAAGGGGGGGCCGCTCGACCCCCTGGGATACCTTGGGGAGCCTGAACACCTGGGACCCCCCCCAGAACCAGGTAACGGGGAGCCGCGAGGACGTCTAGAAAGAGGGAAACCTTCCTGGTGCAGCGGGGCAGGACGCCTGAGTCTCTGGAGGGGTAGAGCTGGGGATGGACGTTTGGGTCTTGGGAAGGGCACTGGGAAGACTGGGGCGAAGGTCATGGGTCCCCTAGAAGAGAGTACGGCAGGGAAGGAGGAAGAACTGGGAGGCAGATGTCTCACGTTCCAGATGTCCAGAGGGGCCTGAAAGGACTCCCCGTTCCCCTTGGGCTGGGATTCCCCTTCCCGACTCCAGGGCAGGGCGGGGCGGGGCGCAGCGGTCCTCACTGAAGGACAGGACTAAAGGGCAGAGTTTGCAGACAGGCCAATGCCAGGGCCCAGTAAGGTCAGATGGGTCAGACTTGGGTGTGTCCCTGTCCCAGGGCTACTTTAAGTCTCCCTCCAGTTCTCTGCGCGGGTAAGGTGTAGAAGCCTTAGCCTGACCTTCCCACCAGCGGCCCCGAGAGCCTCCCAGCGGTAGCCTTCGCCTCCATCCCATTCCCCCCACTGCGCCTCCCCTTCACTCCGTCTCGCCCCGCTGGCCTCCTCATCCCTAGTTCTGCTCCCACTCTGCCGTTCCCGAGCCCTCGCGCGCCCCGCACGGCTTCTCGGTGCGGAACCTTCCCAACGTAGCCACAAGATGGCGAGGGCGAGACGCGCACCCAGGGCAGCTGGGAGTGCGGGTGGGGGATGTGACCGTGAAAGTAGTGAAGCCCCCCGCCCCGGTCCGAGGGAAAGGTGGGCTGAGGCCCCCACTTGACTTCCTGTCATCTGGGCCCCCTCACAGGAAATTGTGGGCAAGAGGTCGCAGCGCACAAGATGGGAAGGAGGCTGGGGACTCTCAATCTCCACCTCTCCGGGCAGGGGTAAATAGTGGGGAGGGGGGCACGCGGGGCGGTTGCTAAGCGACGTAGATTCGCTTCCTGTTTGCTGCAGCTTATGCTATGACACTTGGGGGGGAGGTTAGAGCGGAGGGCCAGAAGACTGTGGGGAAGGTCGAGGGCAGGACGCCTGGTTCCCGGGACAGAAAGAGTCCTGGGAGGAAAGCGGGGAGGCAGCGAGCTGCGCCGCGACCGAAGGGGACTCGGCGATTGTCCGGAGGTGGGAGGGACCGAGGCGCAGCGTTCACCTCGGCTCCCCTGCCCTCCCCGGGGTTGCTTGCCTTGTTGCCAGAGTAACTGGTGGGCGAGAATTGGGAGCCGGATTCCCGAACTCTCCCGTCCGCCCAATCCGCTTCAGCGGTCGGTCCTGACGTCAGGGCCCTGGCAGCCAATGCGGAAGGGGCATGATAGCGACAGGAAAGGGAGAGGGGAGGGGCAGCGACGGAGGCTGGGAGGCAGCAGCTGCCCGGGACCCGCACGTGCACTCCCACACGCTCGCGCCCACCCCCCGCCCTGCGCCGCACGCGCCCGAGCACCCCCTTGCGCCTGCGCGGCGAGCCGGGCGCCCCGTCCCCTGTGTGGAGTCGGTGTAAAGCCGCCGAGGCTGCGCTTCTCAGCCCTTGGGGACCCACATGTCTCGGTCGGTCTGCACCGTTTCGCGGGTCGCGACCATAATGCCCAACCTGGCTCGGGAGGGTCGACTACCTGTTCCCCACCTCCCCCCAGCTGGCGCCCCACACTCCCAGGTGGGCTGGGCGGAGCTGTGGTTTCCGGCCCCATCTGCTCGGCCGCTGCTTTCCCGGGCTCTGGCTTAGGTTGCTTTCCCAAGAGAAAGCGAGCGGGTACCAGTGCCCTTTCCCAAGGCTTCTCCCGCCTGGGGCCAGCTGCTGTTGGCGGCGGGGGAGGGCACTGCGGGGAAGCCCCGGACGGCCCAGGTGATTCTTCTGGGCCATCACGCCCCTTCTTCGCGTGAATTCCTGCTCTTTGATGTGCACCGAAATCCTTCCCATTCCTAATGTTTCCTCTTCATTCGCCCCGGCGTTCTTTGAACCTCCCTCGGCTCCTTTCGGGCTGTCTGTCCCTGTCTCCACTCGTCCTTCTCCGCTTCTCCCGGTTATATAACTCTTCCTCTCGCCGTGTCCTGGTTTCAACTCCACAGACTCCGCCCTGGAACAGCGCGGGGAGGGGCGGGAGAGTTGGGGACCCAGACAGATTCCGGCTGGCGGCCGGCTGGGGCACGGGGGATCCTGCAGATGGAAGACGGAGCCCCGCGGGACCCGGTGCCCCCGTCCCCGCCTGCCGGCCCCCACCGAGATCTCGCCCAGGAGAGAGAAGGCACAGTATCTCCGAGGGGCGTGTCGGGCCGACTACAGTCAAGAAATGTGGGTTGGGAGGTCAGGGCTGCAGGCGGAGAGGAGGAGACAGGCAAGAGGCCTGAGTCCCTGGGATTGGAGTCGTATTAGGGGTAAAAGAGATAAGGACGCCTGGGTTTCTTATGTCTCCTTTTTGGGTTCCCAGAATTCCTAAGGGTGTTTCCAGGAAGCTTAGCGAGCACACCCACTCCGCCCCGTAGGGGTCAAAGGTCTGTGTTAGAGGTGGCCTGGGATGATGTCACCAGTGCACGTGCCCCGGGATGGTTGCCAGGCAATGAGGCTTCCTCCCCCTTCTATTCCCTCCCACCTCTGCCCCGAGTCCAGTTCCAGTCCCGTGCCATCTCTTTCCCCTCTCCCTTCCCTTGGTCTTAGCATCCTGCAGGTGGGAAACCCCGGCCTGGAGTTTTGTGAGGGGGAGGGGCACGGGTGTGGTGTGGCTGAAAGACTTTGCCCCTTGGCTGGGCTGAGGGAGCCTTGGGTCACTTTTCCCTAGATTGGCATCGAAGAGCTTCCCCTCTAAGGCTCCTCCCCCATAGAAAAAGCTACCTAGCCGTCTTTTTACTTTACCACCTGCTGCATGGCCAAGTGTCCTATTGCCCCCTTCCCCAGATTGATTTGAAGTGGGAGTGGTTGAAAGACGAGAGTTGTGTGTAGTATGGGGTACACACCAGCTTATCCCTGACGTCCCCTTAATGGCACACCCCCAGCTGCAAACAATGAAAGGAAAAGGGTCAAGAAACAGTATTAGGCTGAAAAGTCACGGTCTTTATTGTGTGTATGTAGGTGAATCGGTTTGTAGCCTCTCACTTGGTGGAGGGGGACTCAGTTGATCGCTATGGTTGTTCTTCTCTATTAAGTGCTAGGGTTGGTGATGGTATTGGAGTAACTCGGTTTGTGGTTTTATGTACCTTAGAGCTTGGACTGTCAGACCTGGATTCTAATTCCAGCTCTGTCACTTAGTGCCTATTAGGACTTGGAAAGGTCGGAACCTCTCTGAGCCTCGTATGTTAATCTTGAAAATTTAAATATCAACACCTACCTTGAAGGTCGCTGGGAGGAAAAAAATGAGATAATCTTTGCAAATCACTTAGCACAGTGCCTGGCACAGAATGAACACAGAATGAGTGCTTGTTGTTATGAAATACTTTTATTTATTAAATGGTGTTAGTTATTAGTTTATTATTATTGCTGTGGGTCTGCTCCAAACCAGCAGGAACCCTAGGAGTTTGTTAAAGGGGAGTGGATAGTTTGTGTTAATTTGGAGATTGGGGTTAGGGGGCTGGGGATTAGCTTCAACGGCTTTGTGCATTTTATTTGATGAAGGCTTTAGGCAGATTTGTATTGCTTTCTTTAGGATTATATTTTCCCCTCTTGGAGAAGAAATAGCTAAGACTATTCCGTGGGCCTTGAAAATAAAATAATTGTATTGTGGTTCTTGATTTTGAAGCAAGACCCCAGTCCCCTCCCATGTTGATCTCTGGAGCCTTTCATTTGCAAAGGGACTCCACAGTTTCTCTAGTGGGGACAGGGCTAGGCTGAGGGGTGTGTAAAAGGTTGGGGTGGGTGGAGAGAGACTAGTGCTGGGGGCTGCGGGGGGGGGGGGGGCTGGGGGGGAGGGGGGGAGGGGAGGAGGGGGGGGGGGAGGAGGAGGAGGAGGGAGGGGGTTGGGGAGAGCCTGCTACAGTTCTTTGTTTGACTCCGGGACTCAGGGACGGGGAGGAGGAGGGAGGGAGGCAGAGGCTGCAAGCGCCGGGGCAGGCCCAGGAGGCAGAGGAGGGACCGTCTCCCCCCCCCCCCCCCCCCCCCCCCCCCCCCCCTGCTGCTTCCCCCCCTCCCTACCCGGACTCCGGGGGCACCGCCGGGGGACAGACACCCAGCAGGTAACCCCGGCCTGACTCGCCCTCCCCTCTCTGATTTTCCTCCACACCTTCCCGGATGACCCCTTTTCCCCTTTCCGTTTCCCCGTTTCCCCCCGGCCTTGCCTCTTTTCCCTGGCCTTCCTTGTTCCATCGCCCCCACTTGGGCTTGTCGCCCGCTGGCCGCGCCGGCGTCTCGTGCAGCCTGATTCCCTTCTCGCCCGACAGCCTGTGCGTCCTAGGTCTGCCCAGAGCACCTTTTGGGGCTCTGTCTGGCTGCTGCTTTGGGCTCTTGCTTCCCTTCTGACCTGTCCCCTGGGGCTCTCGGGGAGGAGGGAGTCCCTGCCTTTTCTTGCTCCCCCCCAGTTCCCCGCCTCCCCAACTCTGGCCCCCTTTCTCCTTCTAGCAGTCTCTAGGGGTGGGGAGAGAACCGGAATTTAGGGGGCCCCCTGGAGGGGCAAGGGGCTGTGTGTCGCTGGGGAAAGGGGCTGTGAGTGTGTGTAGGGTGGGGGTGGGGGGGCAGTTAGAGACCTGGCTGCCTCTCTGTTGTCCCTTTAAATGGCCCTCACATTTCTGGGGACTCGTCGGGGGAGGTGGCAAGCCGCCTGCCTGGGGGGCAGGGCCCTTGGTTCGTCCACACAATCAGGGGTGGTAATGATTTAAAGGGACAGCCTCGGTGTGGCCGCTGCCACCCTGCGCCGGCGTGAGGGGGAGCCGGCAGGCCATGTCTGGGGAGGCTTGGCTGGTGAGCAGGGCATTTGAGGCTGTCTGTTGCTGGGCCTGCCAGGTCTGGGACAGTGCTGCGGCTGGGAAGGTGCAGTGAGGGGTGACAGCCTGCCTGGGGGGTACACAGCCTGGGCTTTTTCCCAGGGCCTCACCTTTGGCTCTACCGACTCCTTGGCCAAGAATCCTTGAGTCCAAACTATGGAGTCTGTCGGCCACCAGGTAGGGGCCACCGGCTGGTCTGCAGGGCAGGGGTCTGGCCTGGGCACTTTGGAGCTGGCACTTCAGCTTCTCCTTTTGTTGTTTGGCTCTGTGCACAAGAAAGCCCCAGCCCCTCCCCCAGCCCAGCTCCCCCTTCCCGTCCACATGCCCCCCTCACACATACACACACACACACACACACACACACACACACACACACACACACACACACACACCCCAGCTGTTGGACAGATGAATTACAGCCTCCGGCTTGGGGCCAGGGCTGGTGAGGGATTAAAGCTCTGGGGCTGGCCCTTTAAATGGCTGTTAGCCCCTCCCCCACTTTGTTGTCCAGACACCCCTCACACACCCCTTTGACCCCCTAAGCTGCCCCCTCACTCCTCCTCTTGGTCTGTCCTAAAGTCTGCCCACTCTGCTCTCTAGCCCTTCGAGAGTCCCTCCCCCAGCACAACCGCAGAACACAGATGCCACAGATTACATATATACACTCCCTGCTCCCAGGTTGTGAGCCTCCCTGTCCTGGAGAGTTCTAGCCTCAAGCTCCCTTCCCCAGCAGAAGGGCCTTGCCTGCCTGACCTCTCCCACCTACAGCTGACCACTACCCTGGCCCAGTGAGGGGGCCTTGGTGGGTCAGAAATAGCACCTCCCTGGGGGCAGTGTCATCAGCAGCCACAGAAGCTTGCGGAACGTTGCATCATGGGGACTGGGGGCTAGAGGCCTGAGTCTCTGGGGCAAGGGGAAGGATGGGGGCTGGAAAGCTAGGGAATATAGAGATTAGATTGGGACCCCAAGTGTTTGGGTCCATAAGGGCAGAGCAGAAAACATAGGTCCCTGAGGAGTGAGTCTGAGGGGAGGGCCGACTTAGCTCTGACCCCTGATGGACACCTGATTCTTGGCCTTGGACCTATGCTAAAAGACCTAGCTTGTCTATGAGGGTTGGGAAGGGAGTGGGCCTCTATCACCTTCTTAGGCCACATAAGAGGAAGGAGGTGATGGGGAAACAGGATATTGCCTTGGGGTTGCCAGGGAGGGGAGGCTTGCAGCAGAGGCTACTTCCAGGCTCAGGCCCAGACTCAGAGTTCTTGCAGGGGAGGATGGCCCCTCCCTGTTAGGCCCGTTCATCTAGTCTGGCTACCTATGCTGCTAGCCAAGACCTGCCTGCACCCGCCTGGGGGAAGACGAGGGGGCAGAGTCCAGAGGGTGGAGTGTCTGGTGTCTTCATAAGGTTGGAGAGGACACAGAGCTGAAGGAAGAGGGTCTGCATGCCCTAGTGCTGGGACTCAGGCTGGGTTGGATGCAGATATCAGGGCAGCTGGGGCCACCCTGGGGCTAGGGAGTCTCAGCAGGAGGGTCCTGTCAGAAGAGGGATCATGGGTTGGGGGTCTACTATAGACTTACTCAGATGCCATATCATGGCCCCTTCCCAACTGATCCAGCCTGCTTCCCAAAGGGGAAGGTTGGATGACCACTTTGGGGATGGCTTTTTCTGGTTGCCATGGAAACAGATTCTCCCATTGTATCTGACCACCAGAGCCAGGTTTCTCCTTAATGAGGGGGGCAGGGAGCCCAGGGAAATTCTCCAGCCTGGGAGACCCCCACCTCTAACTGACTTTTTTCTTTTAGGTTCCCCCCAGGGCAACATGCCGGCCCCGTAGCACTGCCCACCCCACCCACTGTGGTCTGTTGTACCCCACTGCTGGGGTGCTGGTTCCAATGAGACAGGGCACAGCAAACTCCATCTGGTAAGTCCTGTCTGAGTGGCCGTCTCTCCCCAGCAGTCTAACTCTGCACCACATGGTTGGAGATACTTCATATGATCTGGGTCATGCCCACCCTTCAGAATGGTCCTGTCCAATTCTAAGCACCCCACCATGTGGTGCTTGAGTGGTTTAGCCCTCCTGGTTTATGGACCTCCCTTCTATCTCCTATAAATGGTTCAGCCCTGTACTTCACCAGCCTCTCCACTACTACCAAAAAATCTTTCCCCCATATCTCCCTAGTGCTACAACTCAGTTGCTTATTGAATGAAGATAGAGTTTGCAAGCTGAAAAGTGGGTATGAGCTACCCTGGAGGAATTTTTTCTTGGTAGGGAAAGGGCTTTGTCCTTATAGGAGTTGTTGAATACCCTGGCTTTTGGAGAGTGTTCAGAATTTATTTGGGGAGATACTGGAGATCACTGCCAGCTATTGCAGTCTTGGCATTTCACCTTTCCTTCCAGATCTCTTTCAGTCCCGTTCTCTCCCCAATGCACTACAGCATTTGCCCCCATACCTAAGTCTTACTCTTCTGCTTCCCTCTCTCATTCTGTCAGTTCTCTGCCTGAGGCCCTGCTTTATTTCTCATTCCTTTGTAGGAGAAAAGGGAAGATAATCCCTAAGCCAGGGGCTTACGTTCTCTGTGTGGTGTTCTTCCTCATTACATAAGGGATTTCTTGAGTGGGACTGTCTTCTTCTATGTGTCTCTCACTATTTTGCATGATGTTTTGCACATTGGGGTGCATGGTGGATTTGTGTTGAATAATGTTAACTGAATGAGCTTCATTACCAAGAACCTATGACTTCTGAGATTGGCTGCACAGCCTCCTACCTTCTCCTCTAGAGGACGTGAGACATTGGGGATGGTAATACGGGTAGAGCTGAGAGGAAGGTTGGCCCCAGGAGATGGCCTGTGAGGATAAAACTGAGGGAGAGTAGGACAGAGGCAGTATATAAGCATGGTAAGAATGTGGTTCTGGAAAGAAGCCTAGCTCTTTCATTCTTCACTTGCAGAATGACTTTGGCCAAGTCACCTAGCCTCTCTGGGCCTCAATTTCCTCATCTGTAAAATGGGGGTAATCAGAGTGCCCTCTATGTCAGGTTTTGGGGAGGAGTAAAAGAAATGCTTGTAAAATAATACAGTGCCCGGTATGTAACAAATATGCACGAAATGCTAGCAATTACCACTACCACAGTGGGAGCCACAGGGAGCTGTGAGGATAAGCAGGGATGTCGAGGGATGGGACAGAACTTGACTGAAGGCAGACAGACCTCCAAATTCTTGACTCAGACAGAGTGATCACTGATCCAGCGAGACGTCAGAATCCAGAGGAGTGTAGCAAGGAGTCAGCAGGGTGGGCCTGCGCCAGTGTCGCCCCGACTCTGTTCAGTAACATGAAGGCAAACACAGAAGGGCATGTGCGGAGACACACGTGATCACGCCAGTGATGCAGAGGCAGACCCAGACAAAAGACCGAGACAGGAGCTAGGCAGACACACAGACAGACAGCCCCGCGGAGTCATGTAGACAGGGATAATGACAGGAACGCGTCAGACACAGGCACAGAGGGAGACAAGATGAGCAGATATGCAGGTGCACATGGAGACAGACACCGGGACCCACGCACAGCCGACCGTGTCAGACAGACTGGTGAACACAGCGCCCAGTCAGAGGCAGACACAAGGCCTGCAGTGACACATAGCGGGCCGGGGCCGGCACCGTCACTCCTCGGTGGGGGGCGGGGAGGGGCCGGCAGCCAGGGGAAGGCTGGGGAAGGGAATCCCGGGCGGGCGGCCTGCCCGGGTGGCTGAGTCACAGCGGAGCCTCAGCCGGCGGCCCTCCCCTCCGCCTCCCCCTCCCCCAGGTAAGAAGCGAGCCTGTAACCCCTCGCTTCCACCAGGCGTGATGAGAACGGGCAGGGAGCGGGTTGCGACCAATGTCCTGGATCGCCCCACCTCGGCGCGCGCGCAGCATGCCCGCTGATTGTCGGCTCGGTAAAACACTATCTGTGGGCTCTTGTCTCTGGCCGTCACGTGAGTTTGCGTGCGCACTTCAGGCCTCTTCCACGCGTCCCGCGCGGCTGCGGCGCTGCGCGGAGGGGCTCCTCGGCTCAAGCCCAGAGAGAGTTAAGTGGGTGTGATTGATGGAGTATTTCTCTCTTGGGGCTCCAGCGGGGGCGGGGGTGTAGGGGGTCGGTTAAAGTCCCGAGTCCAGGGCCCGGATGGAGGGGGCGGAGCTGGGCTTTGCCGGGAGTGCCCGGATGGAGGGGGTGTGGCCTCGGCGGCAGCGGAATTAACCCTTTCAGAGCCGCTGGCTCCCAAGGTTGTGGGTCGGGTCGGGAGAGACTGGAATGTCTGCCTCAGAAGTATATCAACCTCCCAGCCTGGCTCTGGCCGCGTGCGTCTACCTCTCGCCTGTCTCCGAGGAGTCTGTGGGTGTCAGTCTTTGTGCCTGTCCGTGGTCCCCTCCCCTTGGTTAGTATGGACACCGGGAGTCAGGGAGGGTTATTCTTGACCCAGAGCGAGAGTGGAGGTGAGAGTGGAGCGCGAGCCGGCGGCGGCTGGGGAACAGGTGCAAGCGCCGCGTCGGGGCTGCCCGGCACGGGGAGGGGCTATCGTGGGGGAAGACGAGAGGGGAAATTCCGCGGGACCGGTGGTGAGCCGGTGTGTGGGCTGAGGAGTTGTGTCTGCCTCTGACTGTGTGTCTGTGTGTGTTCAGGGAGGCGGGGGCTGAGTCAGTGGGAAGAGGGGAAGGTTTTCTGGGTGACTCACGCTCCCCCACCCCAAACCTGAATCAGAGCCCGAGGGAGGGCTTTGTATGGGGGGGCGAGTGAGGAGTCCAGCGCCTGTGTCCCGGGTGCGGACAAGGATCCGAGGTGGCTGGGCAGAATGAGTGTGTGTTTAGTGTACAGGAAGTTTTGTTTTCAAGTGAGGGCTTTGTATTCTTGGGTGCCGGTATGGGGCTTTGTGGATAAAGGTGGAAGAGCAGGGGGCTGGAGGGACAGCACTCACTGACTTAGGGAAAGCTGAGTCAGTTCCCCGTGGGAAAGGGGAAGTGGCAGAGGGGAAGTGTCATCATCGCCGTAGGGGAAGCTGCCTTTCCTGGTAACTGGCGGCGCTCTTGGGACCATTTCCCAAGCAGGCATCTGCTCCTCTGTTGTCTGGTTCCCCGGCTCCCCCACCACGTCTGGTCCCTGGGTCTCCTCCGCGCCCCTGCCTCGGTACTCGGGTGGGGGCAGTCTGGGAGTGCCATGCTTGACCACAGTTCAGCGCTGTACCTGGCTTGGTTACTGATGGAAAGGATGCTGCCTCTAGTGAGGAGAGAGTTCTGACAGTACTACCACGTGAACCGCGGAGAGGGTCTGCGGGGCCCAAGCGCCCACAAGGGCTCGGCGGGAGAGTGGCACGCAGGGACCTGTAGGGTCCAAGAGCTTCCATACAAACAAACGACCTTACCCCTTCGGGAAGGAAGGCTCTTTTCACCAGAAACCCGTCTGCCCTTGTGGGCTGGGTGGAAATTTCCCCACAGCGCAGACTTCTCTCAACGAAGGCGAACTTTCCAGCCACCCCCAACCCTTCGTCGCGCACTCTCCCCCGGCTTCCTGCCCGGCGCTCGCTCCAGCTGGAGCGCTGGCCCCGCCCCCGCCGCTTTGTACTCGACACTCGCCTCTCGCTGCTCTTTGTACTCTAGACTCTCAATGGACAGATCCCGGGAGCCGAGCCGGCTCCCTACCTGCGGGGACGCCGGGTAGGCGCGGAGGAGGCGCGGGGTCGCAGCTCCTGGGCTTAGAGGGGCAAGAAGGAAGAGCTGGGGCTAAGGGGAAGGTGCCCAGGAGAGGGGAGCGCTGTGCCAGTCGGGGGTCCAGCCGGCACCAAAGCGAAGGGGTGGGGGGGGCGTGAAGGAGGAAGTGAAACGGGTTCTGGGTTCTTTAAGGGAGTGGGCGGTGAGAGTGGGACAAGGGTGATGTCACTGCCTGTCGGGCCCCGCCCTCATCCCTCCCTCAGGCCCCCCCCCCCCCGTACATTTTACACACACCGCTTCCGCTGCGCAAGTAGCCACGTCACGGGCAACCCCCGAAATCCCCCCCTCCCTTGGGGGGCGGGGGCCACGTGGGCCATGGGGAACCGCGTGGCCCCGGCGGGTAAGGGCAGAGAGGATACGCGAGCCACGAGAGAGGGGCCACTTGGGACCGCGGTGCGCGACTTCTCGGAAGTTGGGGGACTAAAAGGGGGTCTGATTTTGGGGGTCGGTCAGTATTGAAGACCCAGAAAGCCAGGGGAAGTAGAGGACCTGGAGCAACTGGGTATGAGACTGAGGGCTTGACCAAGGTTTGGGTCGGGGTCAGGCGTTGGGGGTGGAGCGCCCTGATAGCGGCGTGGATGGGTTTGGGTGCCGTGTAAGTCGCTGTGGCTGGCCAGCCCTAAGCAGTTATTAGGGGCGCTCGGGGTAGGGAGGTCTGTCACTGGGCGAGGTGAAGTGAGGAAGGGGAGGGACGTCTTTTTTGCGTTCTGCATCCGTCTGCCGTCAGTCGGTCTTGCGGTGGCCGGGCGCGGGGCTACTCGAGCGGCCTGGCCGTGGCCACCGGCGGCTCTGGGTGCGTGAGGCTTGCGGGTAGCGCCAGCCCCCATGCCGGCCGTAGCGTGCGACTCACCGGCCTCATCCGCCTCATCCGCCTCATCCGCATGCGTCTTGTCCTGGCTGCCTTCTGGCCCTGACGGCCGGAGTGTCAGATCCTAGATGGGGACCCAGGGTGGGAGCCGCGGGGTCACATCGGGGTCACCCCGGGCTGAGCCCGTCTGACCGCCTCCGGCGCCCCTCCTCCCCCGGCCACCGCTGCCGGGCTCACCTCGCTCCCATTGGTTCCGGCCAGGCTGTTACTGAGGCGGAGACACGGGTGATGATTGGCTTTCTGGGGAGAAAGGAAGTCCTGTGATTGGCCAGATCTCTGGAGCTTGCCGACGCGGTGTGAGGACGCTCCCACGGAGGCCGGGTAAGCGGGCCGCTGCGTTGCGGGTCGGCCGGGTGGCTCCGGACTGGAAGCCTAGCAGCGCAGCTACCCCGTCCCTCTGACCGGCCTTTTGGTTCCCTGCCACACACATCCTGGCTCCCAGCCACACTCCTGGGCCTCTAGGGACTGGTTGGGCTGGGTGGGCCTCCCTTTGGGGAAAGCTAAGGCCGGGCCCTTTGCACAAATGACAGATTGGTGGATGCCACAGTCCGCCCATCCCAGCCCCTGGGCCTTGGCTATGTGCTGGCCAGCTCGTCTCACTCCTTTTCCTCCTCTCTGTAGAATTGGCTGTGAAAGGACCCAGGAAGCCATCTGGGGGTAGCGGGCACTCTTAACAAAGCGGCTGGAGCCGGACCATCGTCCCAGAGAGCTGGGGCAGGGGGCCGTGCCCAATCTCCAGGGCTCCTGGGGCCACTGCTGACCTGGTAAGGGAATATCTGGGGCTGAGCTGGCTGGATGTACACTGGCAGCTCTGGTTTTGCCTCCAGTAAGAGCATAATTTCTTATCCCCAACTCAGGCTGGATGCATCGGGCAGTGGACCCTCCAGGGGCCCGCGCTGCACGGGAAGCCTTTGCCCTTGGGGGCCTGAGCTGTGCTGGGGCCTGGAGCTCCTGCCCGCCTCATCCCCCTCCTCGTAGCGCATGGCTGCCTGGAGGCAGGTGAGAACTTGGGGCCCTCTGTTTCCAGGCACACCTCTTTCCATTTCTGTACCCCTCAATCTGTGCCATTCTCCCTGGGTTCCTGTCATTCTGTGGGTTTCTGTGCATCAGCCCCCTCCTGCCTAGGTAGGACAAGATTGCTCCTCCTTGCTGTATGTAACAGACTCCTTCTCTCTCCAGATGCTCAGCTAGCATTGGGCAGCCCCCGCTTCCTGCTCCCCTACCCCCTTCACATGGCAGTAGTTCTGGGCACCCCAACAAACCATATTATGCTCCAGGGTGAGTGGATAGTTGAAAGTTCTGGGAGTGGGAGGTAAGGCTGGGGCCTTGAAAGAGTCCCCTCAAGCCCAAACCCAACCCACACCCCCACCCCTTCTGCTCTGTAGGGCGCCCACTCCAAGACCCCTCCATGGGAAGCTGGAATCCCTGCATGGCTGTGTGCAGGCACTGCTCCGGGAGCCAGCCCAACCAGGGCTTTGGGAACAGCTTGGGCAACTGTACGAGTCAGAGCATGACAGTGAGGAGGCCACACGCTGCTACCACAGCGCCCTTCGATACGGAGGAAGTTTCGCTGAGCTGGGACCCCGCATTGGTCGACTGCAGCAGGTAGGAAGAGGCAGGGCATGGGGGACAGGATTGTACAATTGTGCCTTCTGGTTCAGTGCCCCACCTGACATGTGTCCCTGCCCTGTGTCCCCCCACCCCCAGGCCCAGCTCTGGAACTTTCATACTGGCTCCTGCCAGCACCGAGCCAAGGTTCTGCCCCCACTGGAGCAAGTGTGGAACTTGCTACACCTTGAGGTGAGGCTGGCACTGGATGGGTTAGGGAGAAAGGCCAGGCTGTGCCTGCACCCGTGCCATTTTCTCTTCTCTCTTTTTGTTCTCAGCACAAGCGGAACTATGGAGCCAAGCGGGGAGGTCCCCCGGTGAAGCGAGCTGCCGAACCTCCAGTGGTGCAGCCTGTGCCTCCTGCAGCACTCTCAGGCCCCTCAGGGGAGGAGGGCCTCAGCCCTGGAGGCAAGCGAAGGAGAGGCTGCAACTCTGAACAGGTGTGGGTATAGGGGGGCCAGCAGGCAGTAAGTAGGCAGGACTTGGGCAAGGAACGGGATTCTCACACTCTCTTCTCTCCTAGACTGGCCTTCCCCCAGGACTGCCACTGCCTCCACCACCATTACCACCACCACCGCCACCACCACCCCTGCCTGGTCTGGCCACCAGTCCCCCATTTCAGCTAACCAAGCCAGGGCTGTGGAGTACCCTGCATGGAGATGCCTGGGGCCCAGAGCGCAAGGGTTCAGCACCCCCAGAGCGTCAGGTGAGCCCCTGCCTGTTGCCTTTCACCTCTCACCTGCAAGTTCCATGCTCTGTATTCCTCACCCTACATCCCCATTTATCTCCTATAGGAGCAGCGGCACTCGCTGCCTCACCCATATCCATACCCAGCTCCAGCGTACACCACGCACCCCCCTGGCCACCGGCTGGTCCCGGCTGCTCCCCCAGGCCCGGGCCCCCGCCCCCCAGGAGCAGAGAGCCATGGCTGCCTGCCTGCCACCCGTCCCCCTGGAAGTGACCTTAGAGAGAGCAGAGTTCAGAGGTCGCGGATGGACTCCAGCGTTTCACCAGCAGCAACCACCGCCTGCGTGCCTTACGCCCCTTCCCGGCCCCCTGGCCTCCCCGGCACCACCACCACCAGCAGCAGTAGCAGCAGCAGCAACACCGGTCTCCGGGGCGTGGAGCCAAACCCAGGCATTGTGAGTGACAACTGCGGGTGAAGGGGGGCATGGGTGGAGCTTGTCTTGAGGTGGCCCGAGCAATGCTCTGACCACCTGCCTCTACACTTGCAGCCCGGCGCTGACCATTACCAAACTCCCTCGCTGGAGGTCTCTCACCAGGGCCGCCTGGGGCCCTCGGCGCACAGCAGTCGGAAACCGTTTTTGGGGGCTCCCGCTGCCACTCCCCACCTATCCCTGCCACCTGGACCTTCCTCACCCCCTCCACCTCCTTGTCCCCGCCTCTTACGCCCCCCACCACCCCCTGCCTGGTTGAAGGGTCCGGCCTGCCGGGCAGCCCGAGAGGATGGAGAGATCTTAGAGGAGCTCTTCTTTGGGACTGAGGGACCCCCCCGCCCTGCCCCACCACCCCTCCCCCATCGCGAGGGCTTCTTGGGGCCTCCAGCCTCCCGCTTTTCTATGGGCACTCAGGATTCTCACACCCCTCCCACTCCCCCAGCCCCAACCACCAGCAGTAGCAACAGCAACAATGGCAGCCACAGCAGCAGCCCTGCTGGGCCTGTGTCCTTTCCCCCACCACCCTATCTGGCCAGAAGTATAGACTCCCTTCCCCGACCTCCCAGCCCAGCACAGAACCCCCAGGACCCACCTCTTGTACCCCTGACTCTTGCCCTGCCTCCAGCCCCTCCTTCCTCCTGCCACCAAAATACCTCAGGAAGCTTCAGGCGCCCGGAGAGCCCCCGGCCCAGGGTCTCCTTCCCAAAGACCCCCGAGGTGGGGCTGGGGCCACCCCCAGGCCCCCTGAGTAAAGCCCCCCAGCCTGTGCCGCCCGGGGTTGGGGAGCTGCCTGCCCGAGGCCCGCGACTCTTTGATTTTCCCCCTACTCCGCTGGAGGACCAGTTTGAGGAGCCAGCCGAATTCAAGATCCTACCTGATGGGCTGGCCAACATCATGAAGATGCTGGATGAATCCATTCGCAAGGAAGAGGAACAGCAACAACACGAAGCAGGCGTGGCTCCCCCACCCCCGCTGAAGGAGCCCTTTGCATCTCTGCAGCCTCCTTTCCCCACCGACACAGCCCCCACCACTGCTGCTCCTGCTGCCGCCGTCACCACCACCACCACCACCACCACCACCACCACGGCCACCCAGGAAGAGGAGAAGAAGCCACCACCAGCCCTACCACCACCACCGCCTCTAGCCAAGTTCCCTCCACCCCCTCAGCCACAGCCACCACCACCACCACCCGCCAACCCGGCCAGCCTGCTCAAATCCTTGGCCTCCGTGCTGGAGGGACAAAAGTACTGTTATCGGGGGACTGGAGCAGCTGTTTCCACCCGACCTGGGCCCTTGCCCACCACTCAGTATTCCCCTGGCCCCCCATCAGGTGCTACCGCCCCGCCGCCCACCTCAGTGGCCCCTAGCGCCCAGGGCTCCCCACAGCCCTCTGCTTCCTCGTCATCTCAGTTCTCTACCTCAGGCGGGCCCTGGGCCCGGGAGCGCAGGGCGGGCGAAGAGCCAGTCCCGGGCCCCACGACCCCCACCCAGCCGCCCCCACCCCTGCCTCTGCCCCCTGCTCGCTCTGAGTCTGAGGTGCTAGAAGAGATCAGCCGGGCTTGCGAGACCCTTGTGGAGCGGGTGGGCCGGAGTGCCCCTGACCCAGCCGACCCAGCGGACACAGCAGAGCCAGCGGACAGTGGGACTGAACGACTGCTGCGCCCCGCACAGGCCAAGGAGGAGGGTGGCGGGGTGGTGGCAGCGGCGGTGACAGGCAGCTGTAAGCGGCGACAGAAGGAGCACCAGAAGGAGCACCGGCGGCACAGGCGGGCCTGTAAAGACAGTGTGGGTCGGCGGCCCCGTGAGGGCAGGGCAAAGGCCAAGACCAAGGCCCCCAAAGAAAAGAGCCGCCGGGTGCTGGGGAACCTGGACCTGCAGAGTGAGGAGATCCAGGGGCGCGAGAAGTCCCGGCCCGATCTTGGTGGGGCCTCCAAGGTCAAGCCACCCACAGCTCCAGCCCCTCCACCAGCTCCTGCACCTTCTGCCCAGCCCACACCCCCATCAGCCTCCGTCCCTGGAAAGAAGGCTCGGGAGGAAGCTCCAGGGCCACCGGGCGTCAGCCGGGCTGACATGCTGAAGCTGCGCTCACTTAGTGAGGGGCCCCCCAAGGAGCTGAAGATCCGGCTCATCAAGGTAGAGAGTGGTGACAAGGAGACTTTTATTGCCTCTGAGGTTGAAGAGCGGCGGCTGCGCATGGCAGACCTCACCATCAGCCATTGTGCTGCTGATGTTGTGCGCGCCAGCAAGTGAGTTGGCTGCCCGTGTGGCCCAGGGACAGGCTGTCTTCCCCCATCACCCTGATGTTTGTGTCTTCATTCCACTATCCTCCCACAGGAATGCCAAGGTGAAAGGGAAGTTTCGAGAGTCCTACCTTTCCCCTGCCCAGTCTGTGAAACCGAAGATCAACACTGAGGAGAAGCTGCCCCGGGAAAAACTCAACCCCCCTACACCCAGCATCTATGTATGTGTGCCACTTGGCCTCAGAACCACCCCTGCCAGAGGGTTCTAAGACAGTGTTGGGGACTGCTGGGGTGCTCTGAGCCTGGGCCAGGGCTCTGACCCCAGCTCTCCTGGTCATGTCTCAGCTGGAGAGCAAACGGGATGCCTTCTCACCTGTCCTGCTGCAGTTCTGTACAGACCCTCGAAATCCCATCACAGTGATCCGGGGCCTGGCGGGCTCCCTGCGGCTCAGTGAGTATGGGGGGCAGAAAGTGTCAGGGAGGGCTGCAGGGGTTTGGGGCATGTAGGACTCTATGAGAAATCCCACACTTGAAGACTCAGGACAGTGGCTATGAGGAGTCCACTGAGTGATGGGTCAGCTGGCATTGGACTCTTCTCCCATCTGTCTCCAGCATTTGGCAAGGGGGAGGGGGCCATAGTCAGGGCCTGATGAGTCATTTCTGAATTTTTTGTGATTAAGCATGAGAAGAATACAGATTTTAGAAAAACCCTGAAGACCTGTGATTTTGGGGCTCTCAGTCTTTTGTTGTGCAAAATTTCAAACACATACAAAATTAGAGGAAGCTGTATAGAAATACAAAGGTCAATCTTGTCTCCTTTAAAGGTATACAGGTATACCTTCCCCACTCTGAGTTATTTGAAGCACATTTTCAGGCTTTCACTTGACTGAATCTTTAATTGGATCCAATGGTAGCTCAAAGAAGCTGCTGTTTTGACTAGAAAGACTCCAAATGGGGGGGAAAAAAGCTGCCATTGAGCACCTACTATGTGTCAGATGTGGTGCACACGGCCACTTGCACACCTGGGAACACTGGTTGAGGGGCTGAGTCCTTGAGCAGCTGCAGGAGAAAGAGGGCTGGTGAGGATGCAGATAGAGGCCAGGATGCCCAGCTTTCTGTGGGGCTAGGGTTCCTGCCTATTTCTCCTGGACTGAGCTCTACTAAGCCTATGACCACCCTGTCAGAGCCCAGAGGAGTAGGAAGGGAAAGGGTCGGTTGGGTCCTTGGTCCTTATCCTCTGCCTCTGCCCCAACATCCTGCTTGGCCCTCCCTTCCAGACTTGGGCCTCTTCTCCACCAAGACCCTGGTGGAAGCAAGTGGCGAGCACACCGTGGAAGTTCGCACCCAGGTGCAGCAGCCCTCAGATGAGAACTGGGATCTGACAGGCACTCGGCAGATCTGGCCCTGTGAGAGCTCCCGTTCCCACACCACCATTGCCAAGTACGCACAGTACCAGGCCTCATCCTTCCAGGAGTCTCTGCAGGTGAGACGACAATGTGGCAGAGGCAGGTCCTGGGACGGGGCTGCGGTGGGAGGGCTCTCGAAAGGTGTCTGACCCAGGTCTGCCTACCCTCTGGCTGAGCAGGAGGAGAAGGAGAGTGAGGATGAGGAGTCAGAGGAGCCGGACAGCACCACAGGAACCCCTCCTAGGTACCGTACAGGTGTGCCCCTTCCCTTTCTGCTTCCTTCCCCTCCCTCTGCTCTCCACCAACCTGTGCTTCTTCGCCCCAGCAGCAGCACACCAGACCCGAAGAACCATCACATCATCAAGTTTGGCACCAACATCGACCTGTCTGATGCCAAGCGGTCAGTGGGGCTGAGGCCAGGGAAGTTGGGCCAGGAGTGCTGCCGGGACCTCATGGCGGGGGCGGGGTGTAGCTTCTCTCTTGTCCACTTTCACGCCGCAGGTGGAAGCCCCAGCTGCAGGAGCTGCTGAAGCTGCCCGCCTTCATGCGGGTAACATCCACGGGCAACATGCTGAGCCACGTAGGCCACACCATCCTGGGCATGAACACGGTGCAGCTGTACATGAAGGTGCCCGGCAGCCGAACGCCAGGTGCGCTCCACGCCTGTGCGCGTAGCTGCGGGAAGCGCGAGAGGAGGGGCTGGGCGCTCAGCTGTCAGCCAATGAGGGCAGAGGGCGGGGCTGTCGGGGATCGCGGCTCCGACCTGGCCAGCCATGCTGTTCTCTGTCGACCCCTGCAGGCCACCAGGAGAATAACAACTTCTGCTCCGTCAACATCAACATTGGTCCAGGCGACTGCGAGTGGTTCGCGGTGCACGAGCACTACTGGGAGACCATCAGCGCCTTCTGTGATCGGTGCGTGCCGTCCTGCGCAAGTCAGCCTGCCGCGTCCCCGCCCTCGGTCCCCAGTTCCCACCTGACCTGTGGCCACCCCGCAGGCACGGCGTGGATTACTTGACGGGTTCCTGGTGGCCAATCCTGGATGATCTCTATGCATCCAATATCCCTGTGTACCGCTTCGTGCAGCGCCCCGGAGACCTCGTGTGGATTAATGCGGGGACTGTGCACTGGGTGCAGGCCACCGGCTGGTGCAACAACATTGCCTGGAACGTGGGGCCCCTCACCGGTGAGAGGGTGGGGCAGGTGTTGGTATGGTGTGGGGCCTCAGCCGCAAGGCCTGGGAGGCTGGGGCTTGGAGAGCCGCCAGCAGTGAGGGAAGGGTCTTGGGCCTAGGTGTCTGGGGGCTGTTTGAGAGTCCTATTATGATCGCCTCTGGCCCGCAGCCTATCAGTACCAGCTGGCCCTGGAACGATACGAGTGGAATGAGGTGAAGAATGTCAAATCCATCGTGCCCATGATTCACGTGTCATGGAACGTGGCTCGCACGGTCAAAATCAGCGACCCCGATTTGTTCAAGATGATCAAGTGAGGACCCTATTTGGGTGGGAGCCCACCTCCACTGACCGGTCCCTGTTCTTGTTCTTCCTGTCTGACTCCACCCCATTCTTACTGACTCCACCTCCATCCTTGTCTGCCTGTGCCCTGAGTGTTACTGTGCTGGGGAGGCTAACTAGGTCCCTGCTGTCATGACCTTTCTTAGTGGTCCAAATAGACAAAAACCACAGGAAATTTCGCCTATAACAGACGCCCAGGACAGAGGATGTGACCCAGACTTGAAGCGGGGAGGTCTCCAGGGGAGGGCCCTGGGGCTGTCCACCCCTCTGCCCCTGCTCCAGCCCTGCACCAGGCTTCCTCCCTGCTGGTGGTCTCAACACAACCCCACTGCTCCCCAGGTTCTGTCTGCTGCAGTCCATGAAGCACTGCCAGGTACAACGCGAGAGCCTGGTGCGGGCAGGGAAGAAAATCGCTTACCAGGGCCGGGTCAAGGACGAGCCAGCCTACTATTGCAACGAGTGCGATGTGAGTGGGCCGGCTCCCCTGCTCCCCTGCTCCCCGTGAGTGTCCACAGTGGCCCTCCCTCCCCCTGACTACCCTCTCCTCCCTGCCCCAGGTGGAGGTGTTTAACATCCTGTTCGTGACAAGTGAGAATGGCAGCCGCAACACGTACCTGGTACACTGCGAGGGCTGTGCCCGGCGCCGCAGCGCAGGCCTGCAGGGCGTGGTGGTGCTGGAGCAGTACCGCACGGAGGAGCTGGCTCAGGCCTACGACGCCTTCACGCTGGTGAGGGCCCGGCGGGCGCGCGGGCAGCGGAGGAGGGCACTGGGGCAGGCTGCAGGGACGGGCTTCGGGAGCCCAGCCGCGCCTTTCCCTGAGCCTCCGCCGGCTTTCTCCCCCCAGGCCCCAGCCAGCACGTCGCGATGAGGCCGGACGCCCCGCCCGCCTGCCTGCCTGCGCAGGGCGCCGCGGGGCCACCAGCACATGCCTGGGCTGGACCTAGGTCCCGCCTGTGGCCGGGAAGGGGGTCGGGCCCAGCCCTTCCACCCCATTGGCAGCTCCCCTCACTTAATTTATTAAGAAAAACATTTTTTTTTTTTTTTAGCAAATATGAGGAAAAAAGGAAAAAAAATGGGAGACGGGGGAGGGGGCTGGCAGCCCCTCGCCCACCAGCGCCTCCCCTCACCGACTTTGGCCTTTTTAGCAACAGACACAAGGACCAGGCTCCGGCGGCGGCGGGGGTCACATACGGGTTCCCTCACCCTGCCAGCCGCCCGCCCGCCCGGCGCAGATGCACGCGGCTCGTGTATGTACATAGACATTACGGCAGCCGAGGTTTTTAATGAGATTCTTTCTATGGGCTTTACCCCTCCCCCGGAACCTCCTTTTTTACTTCCAATGCTAGCTGTGATCCCTGTACATGTCTCTTTATTCACTTGGTTATGATTTGTATTTTTTGTTCTTTTTTTGTTTTTGGTTTTTAATTTATAACAGTCCCACTCACCTCTATTTATTCATTTTTGGGAAAACCCGACCTCCCACACCCCCAAGCCATTCTGCCCGCCCCTCCAGGGACCGCCCGTCGCCGGGCTCTCCCCGCGCCCCAGTGTGTGTCCGGGCCCGGCCCGACCGTCTCCGCCCGTCCGCCCGCGGCTCCAGCCGGGTTCTCATGGTGCTCAAACCCGCTCCCCTCCCCTACGTCCTGCACTTTCTCGGACCAGTCCCCCGACTCCCGACCCGACCCCAACCCCACCTGAGGGTGAGCAACTCCTGTACTGTAGGGGAAGAAGTGGGAACTGAAATGGTATTTTGTAAAAAAAAAATAAATAAATAAATAAAATAAAAAAATTTAAAGGTTTTAAAGAAAGAACTATGAGGAAAAGGAACCCCGTCCTTCCCAGCCCCGGCCAACTTTAAAAACACAGACCTTCACCCCCACCCCCTTTTCTTTTTAAGTGTGAAACAACCCAGGGCCAGGGCCTCACTGGGGCCGGGACACCCCGGGGTGAGTTTCTCTGGGGCTTTATTTTCGTTTTGTTGGTTTTTTTCTCCACGCTGGGGCTGCGGAGGGGTGGGGGGTTTACAGTCCCGCACCCTCGCACTGCACTGTCTCTCTGCCCCAGGGGCAGAGGGGTCTTCCCAATCCTACCCCTATTTTCGGTGATTTTTGTGTGAGAATATTAATATTAAAAATAAAAGGAGAAAAAAAAATCCTGTTTCACTAACGGCTGGTGATAGCAGGGAGAGTACCGGGAGGGCTGCAAGACCGTGATTGATGGGGAGGACCGCGCAGACCCTGGCGAGGGCGAGCCCCTCCCCGGAGGCGCCTGTGGAATGTCCAGGGCTCTGGTCCGCTCCTCGGGATGGGGGGTGCCTAATCCTAGAGCCGCATTCCAGGATAAGGGGGGTGGGGAGAGGCTGGGCCGGGGGAGGGGCAGGAAAGAGGGCTATAAGGGCAGCGGCCCAGGCGGGCGGAATCCAGGCGGGCCATGGCGGATGTCCCCGGGGCACAGCAAGCGGTTCCCGGTGGCGGCCCAGAGCCCCGGGACCCCCTGGACTGTTGGGCCTGCGCTGTGCTTGTAACAGCCCAGAATCTGCTGGTGGCTGCCTTCAATCTTCTCCTGCTGGCGCTGGTGCTGGGGACCATCTTGCTACCCGCTGTCACCATGCTGGGCTTCGGCTTCCTCTGCCACTCTCAGGTGAGCGTGCGCCCCGGGGTGTGAGTGTGGGTGTTGGTGTGTGGTGATGCTGGCGGTGGGGTCTATGGGCCACAACTTCAACCCTCCTGGGCTGTTTCCACCCCTTGCACAGTACGGCCCGGTCGGCTTGGGCCTGACGCCTCTTCTCCCACAGTTCCTGCGCTCCCAGGCACCCCCTTGCACCGCGCACCTGCGGGACCCCGGTTTCACGGCCCTTCTGGTCACCGGATTCCTGCTCCTCGTGCCGCTGCTCGTGCTTGCTCTGGCCAGCTACCGCCGCCTCTGCCTGCGCCTCCGCCTAGCCGATTGCCTCGTGCCCTACAGCCGAGCCCTTTATCGGCGTCGGCGCGCCCCGCAGCCGCGGCAAACCCGGGCCTCACCAGGGTCCCAGGCCGTTCCTACATCAGGAAAGGTCTGGGTATAATGACCCTCGAGTCAAGAACAACCCTGACGGCTGTCCTTCTTCTTACTCGGCCCAAAGACTTGAAGCCCGGCATCTTCCGACCTGCCCTGCCCCCACCCCTGCCTGAGCGGAGTCCTAACATCCCCTTGGGAGCAGCGGCGTCAGTGGACCCAATGCTGAGGAAAGCCGCCACATCCCGGAAAACCCACTTTCCTTTCACTACCCACATCTCAATCCTGAACATCTGGGCTGGAACCTGCACACCTCCCCCTCAGCCCCGTGGTGAATGGGACAACAATCTCGTGCCCTCCTTTTATGGTGCAGCTCCTCCAGTATATCCGGGGCTGGGGGGCGGGGCTGGAGGGGAAGGAGTGTCCACGCATCAATAAAGATTTAACGAACTGAACGTGCTCTGCAAACACAGGAGTGGCACAAGTACTATCACCCCTGCCCTGTGCCGAGGAACAGGAAACATGTGCCAGGGCCACAAATGAGCAGAGAGGAGCATCCTTCAGCCCCCTGGCCTTATCGCTTTTGTCCGTTCTTCCTGGCCAGAACTCAGAGATCTGTCCCTGACCCCAGGCACCTCCCTATCAATAGAGTGGAGGAGGCCCAGCCTCAGCCGCCTGCCCCTGCTCCCCTTGGGGACCTGAGCCCGTTCTCTGACCCCAGCTTAAAGGAACTCGGTGTTGCCAGGCCGGGGTGGGAAACAATGGGCCTTCCGGAGCAGGATGACACCCCCTCCCGCCACAATTCTGGAGCAGCAGCGTGGGAGGGAAGATGCAGGGGCCCACCCTGGGGCCTGTTGGTGCATCATTCAGCCCTGTCCCCCATCTCTACCCCTGAACTTGAGAGAACCTTTGGCACCCCTGGACATCCCGGTTGGTAGAGGAGGGTTGAGGGTGCTCCCGACTTCAGATGAGTCCTTTCCTCTAGGGGTGGGGTGTGCTATCTCTGTACTGGCATCCCAGCTACACACAGACACAGGTCCATTCGGTCGTAAGTTTAATGAAGTCTGAAAGGTATGCGCCACCGTGGTCAGAGATATGGAGGCCCGGTCAGACTCTCCCTCTGCACCTCAATGGAAACGATGTGGTGTCCGGGTACCATGGCCAGGCCCAGCACACGGGGCTCCCCGGCAGAGAAGGAATCTGGAAAGAAGGATCAGAGGATCAGGGAAGCAGGCCGGCATCAGTCCCGCCCCTCTGAGCCACGAAAACGAGCCCCAGAAAACAAGGGCTGCAGCCAGGCCCTGAAGGGGAAATGCCTTGCGTAAGATTCCGCCACATTCCCAGGCGGGTGTGCATTCCCCAGGCACTGACCCGACGGCTTGAGGAACTCCTGCGCCGAGCCCAGGATGACATTGCAGTCACGGTCAGTGCAGAGGAAGCAGCCGACCAGTGTCCGTCCATCTGTCATGCGAATGCGCATAGTTTTGTTGAGCAGCGCCTCTAGCTGCTGCCGGGCGCGCGTAGCCGCCGAGTCCTCGCGCTCTCCGTCCGAATCCTGCGCGGGGCGGAACAAGCGCTCAGATCGCGCAGTCCCGGCTGCCCGCCCGCGGAACCACAGCTCCCGGCAGCCCGCGGGGCGCTCACACAACGCCCAGAGGCTGCCGGGAGCTGCAGTTCCCCACCCCCTCCATCTTGCTGCTCGATTTGCCCCTCAATCCCAGAACCAGAGCCCGTGCTAACCCCGGCGCTGGAGCTGCTCTGACGCCGACTGCAACAGCCATTCTCTTCTCGTAGCAGCATGGTGGGTCCAGCTCCGGCCATTTGCCCGGAGGCCTCCTCTGGGCCTTTCAACTTCCTAAGCACCTTTCAGGTTGGGTGGTCCGAGATCTCGCGAGCGCTCCCGACCTCTTTCCTTTCGCGAGATCACCTCGCCTCCCCCTCCTAGTCTCCTCGGCAACGGCAGAGATCTCGCGAGCTTCTCCTACTTGTAGCGCTGTGGCTCACTGAAGCGTACCACGCCGGATGTCTGACGATATCGCGAGACCTTTACCTCTACTTTCTTACACATCCTTTAGAAACTCTGGAATTTAGCGAGAATACACTCTCATACTGCCTCCGCCCTTGTTTTTCTGTCTCAGAGAGATAGTCTGTCCTAAATATCCCATGTAGCCCAGGCCACTAACTTAAAACGGAGCGTATTCGTTTTCTGCCCACCCCCAACTCCTGAAAGCGGCGCAACTCAATTACTCGATCCTTATATGCCCCGTGTGGGACTCATACTACGTTTCCCGTGAACGGGTGCGGCCTAAGCTCCACCCCGTGATAGTTATCTCAGTGGACGGTGGCCGGAAAAGGACAATGGTTTCCATGTCAGCGGATAAACGCTCTCCCCTCGGCTCCCGGACGCGAGGGAGGTGGTAGTAGTAGTGAGTGCATGCTGAGGAGCAAAGGAGTAACCAAGAGAGCCAGTGACCGACAGAGCAAGAGCCATGCCGCGCCGGGGCCTGGTGGCTGGGCCAGATTTGGAGTATTTTCAGCGTCGCTATTTCACGCCGGCGGAGGTGGCCCAACATAACAGGCCCGAAGACCTCTGGGTATCTTACCTGGGACGCGTGTACGACCTAACGTCATTGGCACAGGAATACAAGGGTAAGGGTCACACGTTGGGCCGGGGCCGGAGTGTCTGTGTGTGTGTGTGTGTGTGTGTGTGTGTGTGTGTGTGTATGTGCGCGCGCCTGCCTTGTTCTTGAAGGGCTAGCATTGACCGTGGCTGCTCTTTTCAAGGGAACCTGCTGCTGAAACCTATCGTGGAAGTTGCAGGCCAGGACATCAGCCACTGGTTTGATCCAAAGACCAAAGACGTGAGTTATGCTGAAATCTGGGGTTGTGGGTAGAGGCAATGGAGAGCGGGGATGGGAAGGAAAAGCGGAGGCTAGCCAGAGCATAATGACTGCTCTGATCCCCTCGCCCCAAACCCTCCTTTAAAGATCCGCAAGCACATAGATCCGCTGACCGGCTGCCTGAGGTATTGCACCCCGCGGGGTCGCTTTGTGCACGTTCCGCCTCAGCTGCCCTGTTCGGACTGGGCCAACGATTTTGGGAAGCCCTGGTGGCAGGGGTCGTATTATGAGGTGGGGCGGCTGTCTGCCAAGACCCGGAGCATCCGCATCATTAACACACTCACGTCGCAGGAGCACACACTGGAGGTGAGAACTGGTGACAAGGAGCAGGTTAGAGGGAATGGGGAATCCCAGCAAATCTCCAGGCCGATCTTCAGGGCAACATTTTTTCCATAACCGGTGGGAGTGTATTTTCTACCCTTTACATTGAGGCAACTGAGGAAAGCACAGCACCTAGGTCCCCAGGGTTGGTAATCCTAGGAGTGTCTGGGTCACAGGGGGACAAGAGACTCCTTTCTAAGCCCGGGAACAGCAGTTTATGCATCTTAGTGATGGTGGTCCTTCGAAACTCTTACACGCCATTTTGTCAGCAATTGAACTTTCTTTTTAATCTACTCTATTGCACGGATATAGTGAGGGGACAGTTGACCCTTTATGGCCATCTGGTAGTTAGAAGTGGCTGCCATTAAGAGCTGTAGGTCTTTTGGGCCTGTTCATTGCATGCTGGAGTTTCAGCTTTTTTTCTGGGGCAGTAGATGACCTGAAGCTGCTATCTGCCAAGGGAGGCACTTTGATCCCAGTGTGTGTATGTGTATACTCCATCCAGAATTCTGGGCGTGGGGTGCTTCTGTGTTCTCCAGGTGGGGGTTCTGGAGTCCATATGGGAAATCCTACACCGCTATCTCCCCTATAATGCACACGCTGCCAGCTACACGTGGAAATATGAAGGGAAGAACCTGAACATGGATTTTACCCTGGAAGAGAATGGGATCCGGGATGAGGAGGAAGAATTTGACTATCTCAATATGGACGGTACACTTCACACACCTGCAATACTTCTGTACTTCAATGATGATCTCACAGAGTTGTAGGAAAGGAGACGTACACTCATGTACACTCAAGACGTATTTTGAGTTTGGCTTTTTCTGTGCCTTGAGGAAAAGTGGTGGGGCCGAGGGGTGCCTGGGCCTAGATCTCCATTCCTCTCTAGGAGTTAGCCTGTGCCCTTCTGAAGTGTAAAGGTCCTATTCCCTGCCTTCATTACAATTTGCTCTGAGAAAATTAGTGAATTAATCTTTAGGAATGATACAAGAAGATCAAGTATCTTGGTTTAGGGAGATGTAGAAGAGGACGGTCAGAGTTCAGGCAGAACTGTTTGATAGTTAAGAGAGAGTAGTTCCACAGGGGTGAGGGATGGAAGGACTTTTTTGGCAATGATGGAAATGAGATGTCTGCAGGAGGATGGGATTTACAAAGACAGGAATAGGAAATGTTTATCACTGACCATACAAAGCTGGCTTATCTTACTTGTAGAATAGTATTTGGCAGCTGAAACCCAAGGGAAAGAAAGGAAGTGAGTCATTATAGGCAATTCAGGCTAGATATTATGCTGGGTACTTCACATACCCTCTCCCCCCTTCCCCGCACGAAGAGAAGGGGTCTTGCTCTGTCACCCAGTCTGGAGTGTAGTGGCAAAATCATGGCTCACTGCAGCCTGGAGCTCTTGGGCACAAGTGATCCTCCCACCTCTGCCTTGAGTAGTTGGGACTTTAGGTGCACGCCACAATGCCTAATTTTTAAATTTTTTGTAGACACAGGGTCTCACTGTGTTGCCCAGGCTGGTTTCAAACTCCTGGCCTCAAGTGATCTTCTTGCCTCAGCCTCCCAAATAGCCTCTTCAAGACAACTACCCTGTAAGGTGGATTACTATTACTATTTTACAGATAAGTCCTTTGAAACTTTGAAAAGTTTAATAGCTCAAAGGCACACTAGGTAGTACCACTAGAGCCAGAATGCAAATTCAAGTCTACCCAACTCCAAAGTCCATGTTCTGTCAATATAAAGGGACCATCTCAACGTCTAATCTCATGTTAACATTTGTAACCACTGTTCTCAGAGCAAGTATTTGGGATGTGGCTTTTTCCTAGGCTCCTTGCACAATAGGAAACTGTGGTCCTATTGTACAGTTAGCAGTTATTGTCTCTGGAAGGGAGTTTGCAGAGTTCTCCTGTGGCGAAGAGGAGGCAAGGAAGGCTAAGTGTCAGCTAAGCAATAGCTATTGGGGCTACTTCCTTGTTAATCCCATACCCCGCATTTCTTTCCTGACCTTTTTGGGGCAAAGAGGTGGGTATTTACTAACTTGAGGGAAAACTAGAGTGGGGAAAAGGCCAGCAAATTAGTGACACTTTGGTGAGGGAGAAAAAGGAGGCAGTTTGCCACTTGGAGAAGATGAGGAAGACAGGGTTGCAAGATGGTGACTCCAAAAGAGAGAACTTGACAGGGGTAATGTAAAGAGAGATGTTAAGTAAGTCAGAAAACTCTCCTGGTGACCAAAAGAGAACCACCATCGGGGGCGGTGGCTAGATTTGGTCTCCTTTAACTTAAGGAGGGGAGATTTGAGAATGACAGACAGGTGAACTTCCTGGCAGCAGCAAGCAAAACACAAATCAGGAAGAGTTTAGCGTGTCTTCTGGCAGGGGGCATCAGGGCCCAGCACAGGAGAAGGTGACCCCTGTGAGATACCGTTGGGCTGTATAGGTGTTCTGAGGGGCTGTGGGAGGCATGAACAGGAAACGTTGCTATTGGCTTCAGCAGTATCTGAATTTACTGTCAGGTGGAGGATTTAAATCTAATCCCATGGAATGCGGGAGTCCGTGAATTATCTAAATCAGTCATTTTGATCTTTAATCAACTCTGCAATTATGTGTACCTTGTTTGCTCAATTAAACCCTGAACTATTTGAGAATGAAGGCTATGCTGTTCCTCTAGTGCAAGCCTCAGGGCCTGTCCTGTGCCTACGGGATGTCTTCATTCTGCCAAAATCTGTCCCTCTTCCACAGACTCCTACTTCAATGCCTCTTGCCAGAAACACATCCCTTTCCTCACACATCCAGTCACTCATCAAGTGTAATCTGTCTCCTAAATATCTCTGGAACCTATCTTCTTTTCTCCAGGTTACCATCACCTCTTGTCTAAACTGCTATGGAAACTTCCTAACCTGTTCTCCCATTTCCACTTCTGCCTTCCATGCTGCAATAAGAGTCAGCAATGAAAAGCAAACCTAAACATCGAACTTTCCTTAGTTTCTTCAGTGGCTTCCACCTGCTTTTGTAATAAAGTCCTAAATTCAAAGACCTTGTATAAATCAGGCTCATCTCGCAACACCCCTCTTTGTTCTCTACGGCCCAGACACTGGCTTTCAGTTCATTACATGTCTTGCTGCGGAGCCCTCACACACTGTCCTCTCTGCCTGCAACACGCTTCCTTTCACTTTCTGCCTAGCTGATCCCAAATGTTCCTTCCTTAGTTCTTTTCTGATTTCTTGGTGGGTCAAGACTTCTGATAAATCGGTTAGCACCATGCATTTTTCAGAGTTTTTATTACAATTGTAAAATTATGGTTGTAATAGGCTGGCTGTACTGCTAGATTGTAAGCTCATGAGGGCAGAGATCTTGTTCACATCTTGCTCACTGCTATATTCTCATTGCTGAGCACACAGTTGCTGCTCAATAAATTTTGAATGAACTCAAATGTTAAGTGAACTCATCTGTCTATAACTAGTGGGAGGGATTTTGTGTCCTAGTAGGCAAGGAAGGACGGAGGAATAGGATGTCTGGTTCCTGTGCTACAGTCTCTATCCACAGGATTCCCTTTCCCTGCTTCCCCTATACCCCAAAACCAAAAGTTATTCCACAGAGTGTCGCTGGCCAGGTGCAGTGGCTCACGCCTGTAATCCCAGAACTTTGGGAGGCCAAGGTGTGAGGATCACTTGAGGTCAGGAGTTCAAGACCAGCCTGGCCAACCTGGCAAAAGCCTGTTTCTACTAAAAATCCAAAAACTTAGCCGGGCTTGGTGGCGGGCACCTGTAATCCCAGCTACTTGCGAGGCTGAGGCAGGAGAATCGCTTGAACCCGGGAGACGGAGGTTGCGGTGAGCTGAGATAGCGCCATTGCACTCCAGCTTGGGCAACAAGAATGAAACTCCATCTCAAAAAAAAAAAAAAAAAAAAAGAGGGTCTCACTAGATTTTTGGGGGCCAATCCATCTGTCATTTCCCCATATGGCCACCAGGTGGCTGTAACTACTTACAGAGTCAGGGAGACAAGCCTGGAGGGAAAACCCTTCCGAAGTTAGGATGGAAAGGTGGCCCTTGGACATTTATAAGGGGGAGGGAAGGACAAGAAAACAAGGAAAAACCACACGGCCACCGTTCCACTAGCATTAGGTTTATGCCCGCTTTTTTTTTTTTTTTTTTCCCCTCACAAGCACATGGCAGGAAAGGAGTACAGTTAGGAATTCATGGGATAGAACAAAAAGGGGGTCCTGATTACAGGTATGGGAGTGTATAGGGCAAGGTATGGAGCTGACAAAGGGATAAAGACATCACAATTTTTAAAAATAATGTAATGCATTCATTTATTAATACTTAAAAAAAAAATCTTTCCAGTAGGCACTGCTTTGTTCTCCAAATAGCCAAGTGGATATTTGCATGAGGATTATGTAAATAATGCTTTAGCCTAAAACCTAGAGAGCAAACAGAACATGAATGCAGGGTCCAAGTCCTCTTGTGATAGTCTCTTTTGCGCTGGAGGGTGGTGGGTGGAGGGTGGAGTGCTGAAGGGAAGACTGCCGTCCCCAGTTAATCACAGAGCTTCAAAGGACTCAACTGGCAAGATTTCCCACAGGTGAGGTCCCTACATGCACATATTACTGGGGGTCATAAAGAGGCATATGTTCCTTGGAGGAAGCTTGCCTACTCACTGGGATAAAACATGCACACATGAAAAGGTAAATGAACATAGTACATGATAAATGACTAAGTTACGGTATAAAAAAGTTTCTACCCTTATGGCAAGTCACAGGTGGATTACTAACCTGGCTATCCTGAAACTGTTTCTAAATACTCTGTGTGTGTGTGTGTCTGTGGATGTGTATTATTTTTGGAAAACAGTGCTATAATTTCCATCAGGTTCTCCAAATACCCCAACCCCCTACTCCTACTCCTGAAATAGCATGCACACACACACATACACAACAATAATTGAAAAAGCCTCAAAAGTCAAATATCAAAGTGACAATACAGTGTGGTCCCAATATTCTGGCACCTGTCTCAATGGTCTGCCTCAACCTGTGGCAGAACCGTGGCGACCCATGGCAGAAATTCCTAAAGCTTTAACCTTTGGGGCTAAATTTATGACGAGTCTCAGGTGTTTTACTACTGTACCGAATGTTAATCTGGCTGTACCTTGGAGCTGAGTAAAGGGATCTATCATTTGGTCTTGATACGATAACATCCAATCATACATCGGGATAAGGTTAATGCATCTAGCCCCACAGCTAAGTTTAGGGAGACCGCATGGCTGGGCTGCTGTTGGGAGAACAGCCACTTGATGATGGGCCAGTAGAGCACACGGTTTAGCTGGAAGAAAGCACACAGAATTTGAAACCTGACTGATCTTTATCCTGGAAGCCAAAGATTAAGGATTCAAAATACAAATAGATATGCACCCCAACTACTAGGTATTCTAGGCACACAGAAAGCACTAAAAAGAAAAAACCAAAAAGCTGGTGAATGAATAAGTGAAGCGAATCCATCAAAGTGGGGATGGGGGTAAAAGCTTAAGTGCAGTGGTGTGATCACAGCTCACTGTAACCTCAAACTCCTGAGCTCAGGCAATGCTCCTGCCTCCGAGTAGCACCACTATACCTGGCTAATTTTTTGTTTTTTTATAGAGACAGGGTCTTCCTATGTTGCCCACGCCGGTCTCAAACTCCTGGCCTCAAGCAGTCCTCCTGCCCTCAAGCAGTCCTCCTGCCTAGGCCTCCCAAAGTGTTAGGATTATAAGCACCAGCCACCGTGCCTGGCCAATATTTTAAATAATTGTGTACCTAGACTGGGTGTGGCAGCTCACACCTGTAATCCCAGCACTTTGGGAGGCAGAAGGATCACTTGAGGCCAGGAGTTCAAGATAAGCCTGGACAACACAGTGACCCTGTCTTTACTAAAAATACAAAAATTAACCAGGTGTGGTGGCAAGTGCCTATAATCCCAGCTACTCAGGAGGCTGACGCAGAACTGCTTCAACCCAGGAGGCAGAGGCCGCAGTGAGCCAAGATCACGCCACTGCACTCCAGCCTGGGCAACAAAGTGAGACTCCATCTGGAAAAAAAAAAATTGTGTGCATGAAGCAAAGTTTGTGTTAACTACTTGTGTGTAGAATGTTCTACTTGTGGTGTCGTGTAGGCATCTAAAAGTTTCAGATTTGGGAGGATTTTGGGTGTTTGATTAGGGATGCTCAACCTGTACATACACATGCCTATATATAAACATATTATGAATAGAGTGAAAGTACTATAAAGACACAGAATCACATGAGAGTGACAGCTGAATGATCAGAGGCATGTCTGAGGAGATGCTCACATGACTCATCTGTATTACCTGTAGAACTGCCTTTACCAACATTAATCCTCCCAACAAACTTAAGGCATAGGTACTATTTTCATTTATACTGAAAAACAACACTGAAGCAGAGAGAAGTTAAGTAACTTGCCAAAAGTCATACAACTAGTAAGTACCAAGGTAGTCATAGCCCATCCAACTAACATACCGCCTCCCTGCATGTCAAACATAGGATGCTATTCTAGTTACCTACCACTGCTGTATTTTGCCAGTGAATCTGCAATATGGGTAGGGCTCAGCAGGGATGGCTCACTTCTACTCCAAAAGGTGTGAACTGGGGTGGACTGTTGGGAGCTGAGGATCCACTTTCAAGATGGCTCACTCACATAGCTCTCAGTGCTGACTATCAGTTTTTCTCCACATGAGCCTCTACACGGGGCAGTCTGGGCTTCCTCACAGCATCCCAAGAGAACCAAGAGGAAGCTGAATCATATGACCTAGCCTCAATTCCAAGGGGAGGGAAGTACTCCCACCTCTCAGGGGGAAGAGTCTCAGAATTACACTGTAAGAAGAACACGTGGGATGTGAGACATTAATGTGGCCATATTTAGAAAACACAATCCACCAGAGATGCACTGGAGGTAAAAGGGGGTACCCAGCCCAGTCTAGGGAGGTATGGAGGGGTGGTCTTTGAAGGGTTGTATGTAGGGGAGATAGGGCATTGATACTTGAACTGAGCCTTTCTTAGAAGGCCTAGGTTGGAATCTTGGCCCTATCATGTATTCAATTCATTAAAATGATACTGAGCATCTGTCAGGCAGTCCTGGAAACTGTAGATACAAAAATTAATGACACAGTTTCTGCCCTCTAGGAGCTTAGAGTTTAGTGGGAGATTCACGGGAAGTTTGTGAGTCTCTTAACTTGTCATCCTGCTTCCTTATTTACACAGTAGCCACAGAGAACTTTTTCTTTTTTTTTTTTTGAGATGGAGTCTCGCTCTGTCACCCAGGCTGGAGTGCAGTGGTGCGATCTTGGCTCACTGCAAGCTCTGCCTCCCGGATTGACGCCATTCTCCTGCCTCAGCCTCTTGAGTAGCTGGCACGACAGGTGCCCGCCACCACGCCCAACTTTTTTTTTTTTTTTTTTAGTAGAGACGGGGTTTCACCGTGTTAGCCAGGATGGTCTTAATCTCCTGACCTCGTGATCCGCCCGCCTCGGCTTCCCAAAGTGCTAGGATTACAGGCGCGAGCCACCACACCCGGCCGCCATGGGGACCTTTTAAAATTCCCATGTTAAAAGTCTTCAAAGGCAACCTACTTCTCTTTAAGATGAACTTAGAAACCCTTACCATGGTCCAGAAGGTAAGATTTGGCTCTTCCAGGCTCTTCTTTGTCTCCCACATTGGCCTTTCAGTTTCTGAAATGCCCCCCAAGCTTTGCGTCAGAGCCTTCCTACATGCTATTCCTCTGCGTGGAACACTCCACCCACCACTCTTCAGTTGGCCACCTGACTCCTTAAAGTTGCTTAAATGACACTTTCTCTGATACCTCCAATTATGTCAAGTCCTTTAACACGCCTTATGTCCATTTTCTTTCCTTCTTAGACTGTAAGCACCATGGGGGCAGGGGCCACATCTCTTATTTGTGAAATACCCAGCACCTAGCCCAGTGCCCAGCCCAGAGCAGTCACTCAATAAATACAGAATGAACAAATATTTGGTGAATGCTACAAAAGAGCTAAGTATGAAACACACATCAGGAGCACCTAACCCAGTCCAGGGGGGACCAAGCCTTCTGGGGAAATATCATCTCAAGCTAAGATCTGAAGGACAAGGAGGAGTCAGAAAGCGCGGAGGAAGAGGACAAGGGATAGGTGGAAGAGAGAATGCTTCCTGCACAGGATAAGAAATGCAAACGTAGATTGGAAAGTGTGGAGAACTTGGAGGCAGAAGGAACTGCTGCATGGTAAAGCTAAGAGGAAAATGGGAGGCAGGGGGAGGGAAGCCAATGAGAGATGCTGAGCCAGGCCAAATCATAGAAGGCTTTGTAAACCAGGATAAGTTTTTTTAAAAATTGAGACATAATTCACATATCATAATATTCACCCTTTTATAGTGTACAATTCCAAGTTAAGTGTTTTATGTTTTGTTTTGTTTTGTTTTTGAGATGGTGTCTTGCTCTTGTTGCCCAGGCTGGAGTGTAATGGCATGATCTTGGCTCACTGCAACCTTCGCCTCCCGGGTTCAAGCAATTCTCCTGCCTCAGCCTCCTGAGTAGCTGGGATTACAGGTGTGCACCACTACACCTGGCTAATTTTTGTATTTTTAGTAGAGACGGGGTTTCACCATGTTGGCCAGGCTGGCCTTGAACTCCTGACCTCATGATCCGCCCGTCTGGGCCTCTGACAGTGCTGGGATTACAGGTGTGAGCCACTGCGCCTGGCCCAGAGTTAAGGGTTTTATAGAGAGAATCACATGATCAGATTTGCATTTTCAAAAGGTGACTTGACTACAATGTCAAGAGAGAAGGAAATGAGGGAGAGAAAGTGGAGACAGAGAGACTGGCGCTAATGCAGTAGTCCAGGTGAGATCCAAAGGCAGCCACAACTAGGTTAGTGGCAGTGGAGATCAGAGATGAACTGAAGAGAGAATAGGAGGACTTGATCATTTGGGTAGGGGTCTAAGGCAAAGGGAGGAGTCAAGGATGACACCCGTGTCTGGCCTGGATAACTGGGAGGATGGTGAAAGGAACTGCTGGAAGAGGACTTTGGGAAGGAAAGTGATGAATTTTTAGTTAGCTGTATGAGGTAACTCTGGGGCATGCAGTCACATGTCCAGATCTTATTGGATATATAGGACTGGATCCTGAAAGACAGCTCTGGGCTAGAGTTTTAGGTGTGGGAATTATTGACAGATAGCAGCTGTAGCTAGTCAAGGATCAGATCCCCTTAAGGGTGAAGTGTAATCTACGTAGAGGTTTGGGGAGGAGGAAAGGACACTGGAAAGGAAGAGCTAGAGGGATGAAAGAGGCCAAGCGGGAAATGTTGCCACAGAAGCCAAAGAGAGAGCATAGAAGAGAGGGGAGCGGTCAACAGCATAAAGTGCTGCACGGAGGTCACGTAAGATGAAGACCTGAGCGACCATGCATTCTGCAAATAGGTCACGGTGGCTTTGTTAGAGAAGCCAGGCTGCAGTTGGACAAGGTATGCATGGGATATTCTTAGAAGAAATCCAAATGCAGAAAGGAGGAGTGTTCTGGCTTTATAACCATGCACAGAATATTTAAATACCTTCCTTTGGATTCTGTTTCTTCAACCATAAAATACACATAATAGAAAGTAAGGTGACAGTAGTAGGGCAACAGGCAAGATCCAGGACATGGTCACCCTAAAAAGATGCTACCTTATAGTGTTGTTGAGAAGATTAAATAAGGAATGGGAACCTGCCCAGCACTATAAAGAGTCCTTGGAAAAGACACTCAGAAAGCCTTAGTTTTCTTTCCCATTCCTTGTGCTAGCCATTCTTTATTTAGTAATGAATCCTCCCCTCAGGATTTTAAAATTTGGCATTTTTCAGCATCCAGGTAACATCTGACATGATTAGAAAATTACAGACTGTATCTGTGACTAACATTCAGTTTCCAACCTAACAATAGTGTTTATTCCTCCATTAGGAGAAGTTTTTGAGTCAAGTAAAATATGGTTTGTTTCATATCATGCCAGAATTGAGCTTCTTTACACAGTGATGAAAGCAAGGGAATGGGGCCAATTACTGGGAGAAGAGAAACTAAAGTCAGTCCTTTGCTCCTAAAGGAGTTTAAGGTGCTTAAGCTCATAACTCAGGTTGTGAATCTTCTCACCTTGCAATCATCTTAAGTGAATCTCTGAAGAGAGAAGTGGCTAACAGTAAACTTGATGGTTTAGAGTAACAGCTACCAATTATCGAGTACCTCATTACAGCCAGTGCTTTATGTAAGTTAGCTCACGTAACCCTCACCACAACAACCCTTTGAGATAGGCATTAATCGTGCTGTTTTACAGATGAAGTTGCTGAGACTTGAGGGATAAACGGCTTGCCCAGGGTCATAGTTATTAAGTGGCAGAGCTTGGATTCCAGGTGTTACCTTTCTGACACCAAAGTTCAAACTCTTCCTCTAATGAAGTGAGTGGATAACTTTATTATTGACTCTGCGATACATTTTAGGAGTTGTTCTACAGTTTTGGAATATAAAATAATTTGATTTTAATGTACTAATTATATCTCATTCAGTCTGAAATAAAAATGATTCTCACTCGAGTACAGTGGCTGGTGCCTATAATCCCAGCACTTTGGGAGGCTGATGGGTGGATCACTTCATGTCAGGAGTTCGCGACCAGCCTGGCCAACATGGTGAAACCCCATCTCTACTAAAAATACAAAAATTAGCTCCTGTAATCCCAGCTACTTGGAAGGCTAAGGCAGGAGAATCGCTTGAACCCAAGAGGCAGAGGTTGCAGTGAGCCGAGATCACACCACTGCACTCCAGCCTGGGCGACAGAGCAAGACTCCGTCTCAAAAAAAAAAAAAAAAGATTTCCTTTATAGACTGTAGACTGGAGTGCTAGATGGCGAAAGGGCCCAAGAGCAAGTGAAGGGGTAAGAGGAAGCCAGTGTGGGTTAGCATTTCCCATGACAAATTTATAACCTAAAAGATAATCAGCTGGGAAAAGTGTGCAATTCTGCTGGAACAACTGGGGCTTGAAAATAGATGGAAAGCAAGATACTTCTAGCTGGCCAGCCAACAGAAAACTATTAAGAAATTGTTAAAAAGCAATGTCAAATGGGAAAAAGTTTGGTTTTTGCCATTTTGTATAGGACTATTCAGTTTCCATCACAGTGGTCAATCGAAAAAGATCTACAGCTGGGCATGGTGGCCCCTGTGCTTGTAGCCCCAGCTACTCCAGAAGCTGAGGTGCGAGGCTCGCTTGAGCCTGGGAGGCAGTTGCTGCAGTGAGCTGAGATCATGCCACTGCACTCCAGCCTGGGTGACAGAGCAAGACTCTGTCTCAAAAATAAAATAAAATAAAATAAATTTTAAAAAGCAGATCTAAAAAACTTGCAGAAGGCAAAGACAACAATTACAACAATTTTGGGTTTACATCTTCCTCCTTCTCATTAAGATGATATCACCTTATTCAGTGAGAGCAAGGAAAAGGATTTAGCTAAAAGGCAGCACTAGAAGGAAGAGCAGACCAGATAAAATCTTTTAATCAATTAAAAAACAAAAAATCTTTTAATTGAAAAGATATATTGCAGTATTTGGGTTCTTTATTAGGTACTGGAGGTACAGAGAACTATTGCATAGCTCAGGAGTTGAGTTACTTCTATTTTAAAATTTATTTATTTTGGCCAGGCACGGTGGCTCATGCCTGTAATGCTAGCACTCTGGGTGGCCGAGGTGGGCAGATCACCTGAGGTCAGGAGTTCAAGACCAGCCTAGCCAACATGGTGAAACCCCGTCTCTACTAAAAAAAAATACACAAAAATTAGCCTGGTGCAGTGGTGCATGCCTGTAATCCCAGCTACTTGGGAGGCTGAGGCAGGAGAATTGCTTGAACCTGGGAGGTGGAGGTTCTGGGGAGCCAAGATCATGTCACTACATTCCAGCTTGGGGGCGACAGAGCAAGACTCCATCTCAAAAAAAAAAAAAAAAAAAAAATTGTAGAAACGGTGTCTCACTGTGTTGCTCAGGCTGATCTTGAACTCCTGGGCTCAAGTGATCCACCCACCCCAGCTTCCCAAGGTGTGGAGATTATAGGTGTGAACCACCCTACCCAGCCAGAAATTATTTCTAAAAAGATGCCACGCCATCATATTGCGCTAAGCGCATCTAGAAACAAATTCATTATGCCCTCCTAAAGCCAGCTTCTTTCTCAAGTGCTATTAACAATGTCCAATTCTTGAGCCATCACACCATCCAGTTTTCTTTTTTCAGGTCTACTATGGTCCACAAGTTTAGGTATAAATGCCCACCTCTCAATAGCTCTGACCTTGAGCAAGATATTTCACCTCCCTTTGTCTGTTTTCTCATCTGTAAAATGGGTATTAGGATAGTTTCTACTTTATAAGGTTATTGAAAGGAGTGAGTGAGTACATATTAAGTACAGCTTAGATAGTTCCTGGACACAGAGTAAAACTCAATAAAAGTCAGCAATCATCATCCTATTGTTCATCTTTTGTACATATACTGTACTACTTTTGTTTTTTTCTATTGGTCTTTTTCTTATTGTTGATTTCTGTGACATCTTTATTTCATCAAGAATACAAACACGAGGTCAGGAGATCGAGACCATCCTGGCTAACAGGGTGAAACCCCGTCTCTACTAAAAGATACAAAAAAATTAGCCGGGCATGGTGGCGGGCGCCTGTAGTCCCAGCTGCTCAGGAGGCTGAGGCAGGAGAATGGCGTGAACCTGGGAAGCGGAGCTTGCAGTGAGCTGAGATCCGGCCACTGCACTCCAGCCTGGGCGACAGAGCAAGACTCCGTCTCAAAAAAAAAAAAAAAAAAAAAAAAAAAAAAAAAAAAAGAATACAAACACTAGCTCGCTATCTTCCTTTCTATTCCCTTTCTCCTGCTATTATACAATATTGGAGTAATCCTGGAGCCAGTACCCAACCCTGGCAGCTTCTTGATCACAGAAGAAACAGGAAGTAGATCTCTGGTGGGCCAGTTCTAAAATGTTCTTTTTTCTTTTCTTCTTCTTTTTTTTTTTTCTTTGAGGTGGAGTCACTCTGTCACACAGGCTGGAGTGCAGTGGCGCAATCTTGGCTCAATGAGACCTCCGCTTCCTGAGTTCAAGAGATTCTCCTGCCTCAGCTTTCTGAGTAGCTGGGATTACAGGCATGCGCCATGATGCCTGGCTATTTTTTGTATTTTTAGTAGTGATGGGGTTTCATCATGTTGGCCAGGCTGGTCTTGAACTCCTGACTTTAAGTGATCCACCCATCTCAGCTTCCCAAAGTGTTGGGATGACAGGCGTGAGCCACCAAGCCTGTCCTTACAATGTTCTTGTCACTCTGGAAACCCAGTCTGTAGTTCTTCTTTGGCCCTTCCAAAGCCCTAGTTTCCTGGATAAAGTATCTTTCTGAGCTAGAGTAGTTTCTGTTATGTCTGAGCTCTATTAGAGCACACAGTATTTACTGAATAAAATGATCTGTCATAAATGGCACAAATATTTTCCTAGCTAGTCTTTTAACTTTATGATGTTTTCTTACGTAGTAAAATTTAGCTTCATTGAGTTAAATGTATCCACGTTTTCCTTTATGGTTGATGCTTGTTGTATGGTGAAGCCTTTTTCACCCCCAAGATCAGGAAAATATTCTTCCACACTTTTTCTATCTCATTCTAGTTCTCTAAAAAATTTTTTGGTCTTGCTGAATTGAGCAGAATTACATTTTTGTTTTGTTTTGTTTTTTTGAGATGGAGTCTTGCTCTGTTGCCCAGGCTGGAGTGCAGTGGCACAATCTCGGCTCACTGCAACCTCCGCGTTCAAGTGATTCTCCTGCCTCAGCCTCCTGAGTAGCTTGGATTGCAGGTGCCCGCCACCACGCCCGGCTAATTTTTGTATTTTTAATAGAGACGGGGTTTCACCATGTTGGTTAGGCTGGTCTTAAACTCCTGACCTTGTGATCAGCCCACCTCGGCCTCCCAAAGTGCTGGGATTACAGGCCTGAGCCACTGTGCCGGGCCAATTTTTGTTTTTAATGTCACTATTTAATCCATCTGAAAACTAGTTTAGTAAATGGTAAGGATCCACCTTTTATATTTTCACAAATAGTTTTCCATTTATCGATTATGCATCATTATTTATCAATAATCCTTTGCCCCACTGATTTAAAGTATCACCTTCGCCATATATTAAACACTTGAAGCAGTCAACAGATACTTATTTACAGGGTGCCTAATGTGCACCTGGTGCTAGACTGATACGACAGTGGAGAAGGGTGACAGGGCCCCTCCTCTCTGGAGCCTAATGAGAAAGATAAAGGATAATATGGTAGCACATAGGAGGGGCGCCTAGTATAAGCTTGGAGAGTCAGGGGAGTTTAGTGCATGCCTGCTTACTGTGTGTCAGACACAGTACTAAAGACCTTAAAAGTATAATTCCATTGACTTGGTAATATTAGGGCTTCACTTATAAGCCCTAAGACTTATATATTGCCATTTTAGTTGAAGAAGCAAACTCTGAGAAGTGGAAGCAGCATATGAACCCAGACCTGTCTCCCAAGCCCACGTTCTTAAGTACCATGGCTGACCACTAATCCATACAGCACTGCCTCTTTGAAGGGGGACTGATGAGGAGGAGCCAGAGAGGCAAAGGAAAAACCAGGAATGCAAAACTACAGAAGTCAAGCAAATTATTTTTCAAAAAGTGGGTGGTCAAGTGAAGAACTAAGAACATCCTCTGATTTTTAGCAACCAGGAGGTTGTTGGTAATTTGGTGAAAGCAGCTGTAGTGGGGGCAGAGGGCTGGAAAACGAGTAGGCAAGTAGACACTGAGGGCAGTTAATTCTTTCAAGAGGCTTGGCTGTGAATGGACACAGTGCGGTAAGGTGGCAGCTAAAGGGGTCCAGAGTATTTCTTTCAAAGATAAGGAGATTTGAGCACATTTTAATGTGGTTGGGAAAGAGCAAGTGGGAAATAAAGGACTGAGTTAGAGGATCGCTGGTAACCACTGTCCCTGAGAAGGTGGCAGGGGTGAGACCAAGAGCCCAAGTATAGGGATTAGCTTCAGATAGGACACGAGGAAAGGATAAAAGGACAAATATGGATCTAGTTAAACATGTAGTCGAGTGTTGGAATTTCTTTTTTTTTTTTTTTTTTTGAGACGGAGTCTTGCTCTGTCGCCCAGGCTGGAGTGTAGTGGCCGGATCTCAGCTCACTGCAAGCTCTGCCTCCCGGGTTCATGCCATTCTCCTGCCTCAGCCTCCCAAGTAGCTGGGACTACAGGTGCCCACCACCTCACCCAGCTAGTTTTTTTGTATTTTTTTTTTAGTAGAGCCGGGGTTTCACCGTGTTAGCCAGGATGGTCTCGATCTCCTGACCTCGTGATCTGCCCGTCTCGGCCTCCCAAAGTGCTGGGATTACAGGCTTGAGCCACCGCGCCCGGCGAGTGTTGGAATTTCAAGGGAGTTCTCATATGATAATCCAGCTCCTGGAAGTAGATAAGATTTTCTATCTATTATGATATTAAAATGAACATTATGTATCCTGTTCTTTAAAATGAACTAGTATAAGGAGAAGGTTTTGTGGAAGTCACTGTGGAGAACTAAGCTGACTAGGAAAAAGGATGAGCAGAAACACTGGTCTGAATGGTCGTGGTGTTTTCTTCAGCAGCCCTTTGCATCCTGGGTGTAAACAAGCAACCAGAGTGATACAAGGCCAGGGGTTTGCAGGAAGGAAAATAAGAAGAGGGCACCAAGACAGTGGCAGGAGCATGGTTAAAATGATAGACCATGGAATTTAAGCTGGGTAGGAAAAGAGGTGAAGATGGTATAGCTAATGAGGAGAAAATGAGAAGCTAAGGGACTATAGTGTCTCATGGTGGGTCCAGGAATAGAGTAGAAGTAAATGAGGGGGCTGGAAGGATAGAAAGTTGTGGCCCAAGTTGGGGGTTTGAATTTAATATTTCAAAAGGAAGTCCAGAGATGGGGTCCGAAGTGGGATGGCTAGACAGGTCTCTGGAAATAAGGAGATCAAGGGACCAAAAAGTCTGGGTGATGAATAGATCATTCATGTCGATCCTAAGGTCACCGAAGATGATGGCAGGACTAAGTCAGGTGTCAGTCTTCAATGAAGGAAATGTCAGGAGGTAAGTAGAAAACAGTGAGGAAGAGAAGGTAAGGAGCACACAGCAAGACTGCTGCAGCCTTAAAGAAATAGGGGCTTCTTACACAAGATGAGGGAATCTGGAGGCAACAGTAGAGATACAGAATTAGCCAGGCGCAGTGGCTCACGTCTGTAATCCCAACACTTTGGGAGGCCAAGGTGGGTGGATCACTTGAGGTCAGAAGTTCGAGACCAGCCTGGCCAACATGGCGAAACCCCATCTCTACTAAAAATACAAAAATTAGCTGGCTGTGGTGGCAGGCACCTGTAATCCTAGCTACCTAGTAGGCTGAGGCAGGAGAATCACTTGAACTGGGAGGTAGAGCTCGGTGAACCAAGATTGTGCTACTGCATTCCAGCCTGGGCAATAAGAGCAAAACTCCGTCTCAAAAAACAAAAACAAAAATAAAAATTAAAAAAGGGTGGGTGTGGTGGCTCACACCTGTAATCCCAACACTTCAGAAGGCCACTGATGGGAGGATCGCTTGGGGCCAAGAGTTTAAGACCAGTCTGAACAACACAGCGAGATTCCATCTCTATAAAAAAATTTAAAACTATCCAGTTGTGGTAGTGTGTGCCTGTAGTCCAGCTACTGGTGAGGCTGAGGCAGGAGGAAAGCTTGAGCCTAGGAGGTGGAGGCTGCAGTGAGCTATGATCACACCACTGTACTCCAGCCTGGGTGACAGAGCAAGACCCTGTCACTAAAATGAAACAAAACAAAAAACCCTCTGTAAGCAATATTTTAATGGTTTCTCACAATCTTTCATTGATATCTAACTTCCTCACTAAAACTGGCTTTAAAGGTGACCAAATGACAAGTACAATACTTTTCTTGGTTTGTACTGTTTTTTTAGAGACAAGGTCTCACTGTGTTGCCCAGGCTGCAGTGCAGTGGTATAATCATAGCCCACTGCAGGCTCCAGCTCCTGGGCTGAGCTCTCCTCCTGCCTCAGTTTCCTGAGTAGGTAGGACTACAGGCACGAGCCACCATGCCTGGCTAATTTTTAAACTTTTTTGTAGAGATAGTCTTGCTATGTTGCTCAGGCTGGTCTTAAACTCCTGGCCTCAAGTGATCCTCCTCTCTTGGCCTCCCAGAGGGCACTGGGATTACAGGTGTGAGTCACTGTATTGGCTGGTTTGTATTAAAAAAAATTCAGATAGAATTCATATACCTTATTCACCATTTTAAAGTGAATTCAGGGGTTTTTAGTATACTCACAAAGCTGTGCAAACTATCACCCTTATCCAGAATTCCAGACATTTCCATCACCCCAAAAAGAAACCCATATCCATTAGCAGTCCCTCCCATTCTTCCCGCCCCTGAAACCTGCGCAACCACTGATCTACTAGTTGCCTATTCTGGACATTTCATATAAATGGCATCAAATAATATGTGGCCTTTTATGTCTAACTTCTCTTACTTAGCATAATGTTTTCAAAGTTCATCCATCTTGTAGCATGTATCAGTACTCCATTCCTTTTTACGGCTGAATAATATTCCACTGCATGGATACACTGTATTTATCCGTTCCTCAGTTGCTGGATATTTTTGTTTACACTTTTTGGCTATTATGAATAATGGTTCTATGAAGATTCATGTACAACTTTATGTGTGGACATATGATTCAATTATCTTGGGTGTACACTTAGTATTAAAACTGCTAGAGACAAGGTCTCACTGTGTTGCCCAGGCTAGGTCATATGGTAGCTCTGTATTTTAACTTTTTGAGGAACTGTCAGTTTGTACTCTTCTTGATCCCCATGAAGCATCTAGTATCAATGATCACACCTTCCTTCTGAAGCTGTCTTCTTACTCTACCATATCAACACTACCTGGTATACTTACCACTTGAACAACTTGTTTTTCTTTGGCTTCTCCTCTCCCCACTTCATCCTTCGAAGTTCCCCCAAGGTTCTGACCTCTACTCTTCACTTGATATACAAAAATTCTTACCCTTTAAAGAGGTACCAACTCCTACTATAACCTATCATGAACTTAACACTCCAGCCATATGAGGTCTACATACTACCTACTAAATTCTTTATCACACCTAAACTGCCTTTTTTCTTCCTCTGTGCTACACAAATCTCAGTTATTTGTGAGCTAACCTCAAATGCAACTACATATGAAAGTTATTTACTTCTTTCCCTGCTCCCAACCAAGAAAGAGCTTTCTTCTCTGAATGCTGATTTTACAGCCCATAACCATCATCACAATCATATATTGCTACTTAGGTTTTCATGTCTGTTTTATGCCTTATCTCAAAAAATGTCCCTCCTCCCTTCACCTCGTCAATCTCTTGGTCACTAAAAAATTTTCAAATTGCTTTATAAGATGTACAATGAAAAAATAATTAGGCCTGGCGCGGTGGCTCAAGCCTGTAATCCCAGCACTTTGGGAGGCCGAGACGGGCGGATCACAAGGTCAGGAGATCGAGACCATCCTGGCTAACACGGTGAAACCTCGTCTCTACTAAAAAACTACAAAAAACTAGCCGGGTGAGGTGGCGGCGCCTGTAGTCCCAGCTACTTGGGAGGCTGAGGCAGGAGAATGGCCTAAACCCGGGAGGCGGAGCTTGCAGTGAGCTGAGATCCGGCCACTGCACTCCAGCCTGGGCGACAGAGCAAGACTCCGTCTCAAAAATAATAATAATAATAATAATAATTTCCCCTTCCCAATGGCAACTACTGTAGTTTCCTGTATATTCTTCCAGGAATATTCTATGAATATTCACGTTTTTTTCTTTCATAAATGTTACCATGTTATATATGCTCTTCTGTACCTTCCCTTTTTCCCTCTCATATTTTAATTATTCTTTAAAGTGGAACCTCACTAATGTTTTAAAAACTCTAACTACATTACATCTACTGATTGTACTTTGCTTACACATTTTCACTTCAAAGAACCAGAGATTCATTAGGAATTATTTCTTTAGAGAAGTCATACTACTTTTTATTCCACTTGGCTCCAGTTGCTAATGTAATCAATGAAGCTACTTAATTTTGTTTACATAAATAATAAATACTTTCTCATTGTAAAAATTCAGAATTATCCATGAAGCAAACAATCCCCCTTGACTATTTTTTCCTGAAAGTAACCAATGCTACCAGTTTAGTATGTATACTTCCAGCATATTTAAAGGCATTTAAATCCAAATAAATATATCAGTAAAAATATTGTTTTAATTTCTTTTTTTTTTTTTTTTTTTTTTGAGACGGAGTCTTGCTCTGTCGCCCAGGCTGGAGTGCAGTGGCCGGATCTCAGCTCACTGCAAGCTCCGCCCCCCGGGTTTACGCCATTCTCCTGCCTCAGCCTCCCAAGTAGCTGGGACTACAGGCACCCGCCACCTCGCCCGGCTAGTTTTTTGTATTTTTTAGTAGAGACGGGGTTTCACCGTATTAGCCAGGATGGTCTCGATCTGCTGACCTCGTGATCCGCCCATCTCGGCCTCCCAAAGTGCTGGGATTACAGGCTTGAGCCACCACGCCCGGCCTGTTTTAATTTCTTTAAACATAAACTAAATGATGTCATAACATATATATTGTTTTACAATTTGCTTGTTTCCATTCAACAATATATTAACCATGTCTCTACATATAGAATTAATTCATTTTTCTTTTTCTTTTCTTTTTAATGGCCTGTGACACAGCCCCAGGAAATCCTGACAACATGTGCCCCAGTAACTCCTTTTTCTTAATTGCTATGTAGTTTGTTTAGCTATTCCTCACTATTGGAGATTTAGGGTGTTTCCAGTTTTTTGCTGTTACAAACAATGTTGTAATGAACAGCTCTGTAATGTCACCCTTTGCACAAGTATGGTGACTGTTTCTCTATAATAAATGGTGAGAAGTGGAACTCTGTGTCAGAAAACACTAAGTTTATAAGTATAATAGACACTATTAAATTGGCCTTGCTAGTTCTGCGGTATAGTTGTTATAGTTAATAACAGTAATATATGTGACCATCAGTTTCACATATTAGTGTCCTTTAAAACTCTAGGACATCTCATTGACTTAGAACTCATGTAGTATATAGTAGAAGAACACTAGATTGGAAACTGAAAGATAAAAGTTCAAGCCCTGGTTCTGTCTCTAACTACTAACTTGACCTTAGGTAATCCTTTCAATATTTAGGCCCCAGTTTCTATACCTATAAAATTAGATTAAAGTGATATTTTCTAAAATATGTACCTATATTAGTAGCATGCAAGATGCTTTTACTTTTATTGATTTTTATTTTAATAATTATTGCATTTTAAATTAGGATGAAAAACATAATGACAGTATCAAATGAAAGATTTATGGATATTATTTCTAGCAATAGAAAATTTACCTTTTTTTTTGAGAGGGAGTCTCACTCTTTTGCCCAGGCTGGAGTACAGTGGCGCGATCTGGGCTCACTGCAAGCTCCACCTCCCACGTGCACGCCATTCTCCTGCCTCAGCCTCTTGAATAGCTGGGATTACAGGTACCCGCCACCACACCCAGCTAATTTTTTTTTGTACTTTTTAGTTGAGACGGGTTTCACCGTGTTAGCCAGGATAGTCTCGATCTCCTGACCTCGTGATCCGCCCGCTTTGGCTTCCCAAAGTGCTGGGATTACAGGCGTGAGCCACTGCGCCCGGCCAAAATTTAACTTTTAAAGAACATTCATTTAAGTTAAAGAAAGGTGAGTGATTTAAAGAAAAATAGTATGCATATAATAGTATAGCTGATATATTAATATGGCAAATCATGATTGCGATATACGAAGGACTGAAGTTTCCTCCTTGATGAAATCAAGAACAGGTTAGATTAAAGCAGTAGATCCTAGACTTTTAGATTTTAATGATCAATAAAATGTAAAAAAAAAAGAAGTTAGTAATCAACATGGGGTTGCTGACTTTTCATTGTGCTGAGTAAGGACATTAAGAACAACAAAGCTCATAATCCCAGCACTGCGGGAGGCCGAGGCAGGTGGATCACTTGAGATCAGGAGCTCAAGACCAGCGTGGCCAACATGGTAAAATCCTGCCTCTGCTAAAATTCCAAAAAATTAGCCGGGCGTGGTGGCAGGTGCCTTTAATCCCAGCTGTTTGGGAGGCTGAGGCAGGAGAATGGCTGGAACCCAGGAGGCGCAGGTTGCAGTGAGCCAAGATTGTGCCATTGCACTCCAGTCTGGGCAACAAGGGCGAAACTACGTCTCATAAAAAGATATTTAAAATTATTTAAAGTGTTTTGTAATTATAAAAGAAGTACATGTTGAAAATTTTCAGATTGTACAGTCAGTATAGAGTCATTTCCTTATTCTTTTTCTCCCCCCTCCCGACTAAAATCTACTCACATTCTGCCATACAGATCTATCTCAGCTTTAGAAAGGAAGTTTTTGACATTATAAATATGAATATGTATATACATTTAATAATATGTAACATTATAATTTGTAACATAAATATAAGCATATATACATATATTTATTCTACATAAATATACTATATTTATTCTATATAAAAATATATATCAAAAATATATCCTCTCAGAATAAAGGACAGACTTCTCCAGGAAAGGACATGTGGCAACCTTTCTTAGCCATTTGAGAACCACTGATTTACAAGACCTTCCATCTCTAAAATACTATGATTAGGTCTAGACTACCCTGAGTATTTACATGCCTTTCCTTATTATCACTAACCTATATATTTCAAAAGACAATTAGGAATCTCTTTAACATCTCCTTGGGTAGAAAATCATAGATTGCAAGTGTTTTTTTCAGTCTTTTCATCTGCTTGTTGTATGAGTGCCTGTCTGTGCTCTATTACGGATTACCACTGGCTCCCTACATCAGAGTTTTAACCTGGGGTCCAAGACTTCAGGGTATTTGTAACGCCATGAAAATATATGTGACATTTTGTGTGTGTGTGTGTGTGTGTGTGTGTGTGTTTCTTCCCTGGGGAAAGTTTCTAACTCTCTCCGATCCTAAAAGGTTAGAAACTAGTGCTTTAGATATGTTTCTTGCTTTTACGTTAAATAAATAATCCTATTCTTGGCTTGAGAGTCCCTTAAAAATTTTTGTCCATTTGCATTTCACAGCTGAATATTTGAGTTCTTTGTTTTCACCTTAATGGTCTTCTCATTAAAACCAAAAAATATTCTCCTCTAGCAATTAATCATAAGGAATTTAAATTTTTTATTTAATTTTTATTTTTTGACATACCGAAAGACAGAAAAAGGCAGAGACTGATGCCCCACAATGAAAGTGACAGGCAGGGACACAAGCAGCTAGAGACAGTGAGACACACAGGCACAGATAAAAGGCCTAAGGACAGAGAGACTAGACAGGCAAAAGAAATGTAGAGAAACCTGGAAACACAGGAGAGACGCAAGAACTGAGCAGACAGAGAAGAGGGATGGCAGAAAAATAGGCTGGCAGGGAGGGAATGGAGACTGACAGAGAAAGCAGTCAAAATCACCAAAAGGGATGCAGACAGGCAAACAGAGAGAGAGAGAGAGAAAGGGAAGACAGATAAAGGAAGAAAAAATAAGGTAAGAAGGAACACAAGGTGATAATGGTGTTTTATACAACATAGTGCTTTATAATTTATAAAGTGCTATCACATACATTATTGCAGGCAGACAGGGAGAATCCAGCAGACAGATGGGGTGATGGAAGGGTACAGGCCAATCAGACAGAAGAGAGGGGAGAGGGCCAATCAGAAAAAGAGGCTAGAATAGAGACCAAGACAGACAGATAAGAAGAAAGAACCAAGAAAAGAGAAGTAAGAGAGGGAAAGAGGGAAAGAGTGGAGAGACACAAAGATAGAGGCTGAAACAGTTAAACTCAGGAAAACAGGCAGTAAAAAAGCAGAAATGAAAGAATAGTGCATTGTGTGTACAAGTTTTATTATCATCTTTTTCAAAGAGGCCTGGTTAGAGGCTGTGTCTTTGTCTCCTTCAAAGAGTTATAAAATGTCTCTAAGGTGGCATGTGAGTGGAGCCAGAAGGCTGGATGAAAAAGGAAAAAAGTTTTAATCAGGAGAAAGATTTTTAGACTAGGAGGAAGACAAACTTCTTAGGCCTAGGTCAATAACCTAAAGGATCCTAGATTCACATGACCTTACATAATTCATACAGACTAAGTGAGAAAAGCAGGGCAGTCCTCTCTCTACTCTGTGTGCATGTAAGCTCAGCTTACCGTTACTTATTAACTGTGCCTATATGTATATGGTACTTTTTAGTACTACTGGTGCTTTCATGCCTTCTCCAATACATATTTCGGTGATGAAGGGACCAACAAAGCTGTCTTGCTGTCATCAGACCACTTACCATGCAGAGCAGACTACATTTGGAGAGAGTAAAGCCTTCCTGAGCACTCCTCAGGTACTGGTAGTGAACGCATGCAACCAGCAACTAGTCAATCCAAAAGACAAGTGCTTTGGGTAGCACTTGGCAGAATCCAAAAGACCAGAGATGGCAAGCCCAGCCAAGTTAGTTAGGAGTACTGACAGACTGACAGAGGAAGGAGCATCCAGAAAAACTGGAAGAAAAGTAGGGAGGAGTACAGCAAAACACAAGCAAAAGCAAGCAAGCAAAAAGACTTGTGTATGTGTAGACTCTTCTCTGGAGCAGTATCCAGGAAATGTCAAACAGTGGCTGCTTCTGGGGAGAGGAACTCGGAGACTATGGGAGAAGGATGGGAGAGAGGCTTACTTTTCACAGTACACTTTCTGTACTTTTAAAATGTTGTACCGTAAGTATGTACTACCTATTTAGAAGTTAACTGGGAAAAAAGAAACAAAAGAAGAGAGAAAAGCAAGAAGAGATGTGGACAGCAAGAGCCTGCCAAGCAGACAGCAAAAAGGCAGGAAGGCAGTGAGAGACTGGGAAAATGGCAAAAAGACTGAGGCAGGCAGACTGTCTGAGGAACCAGAAAGACAGAAAAAGAGATAACTGAAATAAAGGCAAACATGAGAGAAGGCAGGGTAGGGGATGTGGCAAGAAGTTAGATAAGACTTTGAGGCAAAGGAGTTACTGAGAGGTTTAGGGGAGAGAGACTATCCTCATTGACGGATGTTGGCAGAAAAGAAGCAAAGGAAGAAACTGCTAGTAAGTACGAAGACTAAAGAGAAAAGCCTGAAACGGTGGGATAGCAGCAAATAGGGCAGACAGGCAAGAGAGATCTAAAGGGAGGCAAGGGAAAAGGAGGAACTTAACAGGCACAAATAAGAGAAGGAACAAGCAGAAGGGCAAGAGAAGAGGCAAACCAAGATGGGGAGCCGTGGCAGGGCCTGGAAGGTAGACAAACTGAGAGATGCAGGCTAAAAAAGTGATAGAGACAGGCAGGCGGGGAGACAGATGGCTAGAGAGAGAGTGGTGGGCAAACAGCCAGAGAAGCAGACAGACAACCAGAGAGGAAAAAGAGGCTGCCAGCCAGTCAGGGAGGAGCAGACAGGCAGGCAGGCAGAACCATAACAGGAGCAAGCAGGTAAAGAGGCAGAAACAAGGAGAGAAGAAGAAAAATCAAGAGGTCAGTAAAGAGAGAGAGAGAGAGAGAAAGAAAGAAAGAAAGAACAGGGAAGAGATGCAGACAGGCAAAAGGGAGGATGGACAAGGAGAGGGAGAATAAGGCAAATTAGCAAATCCACATGCAAAGCACACTCAAGAGAGAGAATGACAAATGTTTGTATAGGGATGCACACAGCCACCTTGAGCCACCCGCACCTGCAGATCATGGCACATGTGGCAGGCAGAGGCTCTCAGTATAGAGAGAGGGCACAGAGGCAGAGAGGCTGCAGCGCACATGATGCGCAGCGTGGCCCACATTCACGTGGAGACGCTCTTCCCATACACAGTACGATCCACAGACACACACAGAAGGGGCCAGAAAGAGGGGGAGTCAGGCACACATGAGGAAGAGCCACACACAGTCAGAGACTGGAAGACAGAAGCAAGCAGAAAGGAGACAGAGACGGAAAGTCACTTCGAGGTGACAGAGCCTGAGGGTCCGAGGGATGAGAAGGATAGTCTCAGTTAAAAACAAAGACATAAATAGAGATAAGCCCACATGTAGAAAGAGGGAGATAACCAGATGAACTAGTAAAGAGGGACAGAGAAAGAAGACAGGAGAGCAAAATCGACTGGAAAACTAGAAGAGGAGGAAGAGTTAGACTTAGTACAGAAATGATGTGGGAACCAAAGCAAGAGAATTCCAAAGGCCAGGTTGAAAAAAAGAGATGGAAACCAACACCCAATAAAGTGCATTAGTGTGGGGAGTGGAACATTAATAAAGAACATTTTAGCTTCATAAACAAAAATGTGCGTCATCTTCCCAGTCACTAATACTTTCTGGTTGCTGCCCACCTACCCCTCCCTCTCAGGGTGCTCTTGAGCACCGCAGAAGATGGGTGGCCAGCAGTTACACTGGAGAGGTAGAGGAATAGCCCAGAGAGAAATGATTCCACAGGCATGGAATGGGAAGCAAGGGAAGGGGCAAAGGGAGATCAAAGGAATGAGAGGAAGCTAGAGTAAGAAAGGGTCAACAACAATGTGAGAGGGTACAACTGAGCTATTTGCCCTCCTTCCTTTGCTCCATTTGGCAAGGATCATTTTCTGTCTAGACCTCTCTGAGCAAATCTCTGTATGAGAAAGCTACTTTGGGACTCCTTTCCAACTGTCCAATTCCTGGTACCACTTTACCATAAACACTGGGGTACAGTTGGAAATCACAGGTCAGAAAGTTAGATGAAAACGCCTAGGTATAACCCCTACCTCTGCTTTTTCTCAGTTCCAGCTCCTTTCTCTTTCACGGTACCTCAGTTGCTTCTACTTTATCGGATAGTGTTGGAGATCATGGAGGGAAGGCAAATATACTGAAACGGAAGAAAAAAGAACATAATTTCATGATCTTCAGATTTGACTCTTTCCTCTTTATCCTAAAAATTTGTTCTATTTACCCCCAAATTAATCTCTCAAGTCAGTTGAATTTTACATTCTAGCAATTGGAAGAGGGGAAGCGAGGGAAAGGGGTAAAAGAGTAAAGATAAAATTTACAACAATTATAAATCACTGAAAAGGCTGGGTAAAGGGGAGAATCAAACATGGACTCCTTTGAAAAAAAACTCAATCATCGTATCTATTCATATCTCTCCCCCAAAAGTCACCAGGATTTCTATCACTTTTTTTAAAGAAAGAAGAAAAAAATCCAGTCCCGCTTCTCATTTAAAAGATATGTACACAATTAAATGCGTTGTGACTTCAATGAGGTATGTAGAAACAGAGTTATATATAAACATATATTTCATCTTTTTCCTTTTCAATGCCTGAAGGGGAAAAAAACCTTCACATCAAACCACTCCCTTCTGAAGTATTCAAAAAAAAAAAAGCTTTTCTTTAGAGAAGGGAGGTGGGGAGGAAGAGACTAGTAAAGAAAATAAAAAAAATTAAATCTAGTTGGACTAGTATCTAACTAGTTAACCTTTAACAATTTATGCTGATGTCAGACTGAGCATGAGTACTGATTAATGCCCCCCCTCAAATATTTTTTATAAGGGGGGAGTTAGTCACAGCAGCCATTTTTGTTTTATGCAGAAATCCTTCATGCCCCCCCAACACACACACACACACACACACACACACACACACACACACACTTCAGTACACAAGGAAAATATCTCTATTAATCTGTGCACTAATCAGTTATGAAAAAGGAGAAATTTGTGGGTTTCTGGGTAGAGGCTTGGAGATGGGGGTGTAACAGGGAGGAGAATGGGGGGGTGAAAAATGAAATATTAAGCCAGCCATTTTGTTTGAAAAGGGGATTTTCCCCCCTCTCCCTTTCTTTATGGAGGGGGTGGCGGTGCTGGAGGGGGGGTTGTTTTAAAAATAATTTCAAGGCGGCCATCTTAGTGCCTCAGCTCTGAGAAATATTTCTGAGCGCCCCCCTCAGAATTTAAATATATTTAAAGCAACGGAGAGGGGGGCAGAGAGAAGTCGAAAACTTTTATATATATACATATATATATATATTTTAAATCCCCCTTTCTTGTTCTCTTGGGAGGAAAGAGAGAAGGAAAAAAAGTCTTTCCTCAATTTTTTCCAAGACAATTTTTGGGGGTGGTTTGGCCCCCCTCCTCAGACGGCGGCCCCGAGGGTGGGGGTTTCGGAGGGGGGTGGCCCGGGGGTTTGGGGGGCTGGGGGAGGCGGTGAGGAGGAGGAGGACGCCGCCGCCGAGGAGGAGGAGGAGGAGGAGGAGGAGGAGGAGGTGGTGGTGGTAGCGGTGGGGGAGGCGGGCGGGCGGTGGGTGGGGGGGTGGTGGGGGGGCCAGAGCCACAGGATGGCTTCCCCTCTGAGGGACGAGGAGGAGGAGGAGGAGGAGATGGTGGTGTCGGAGGAGGAAGAAGAGGAGGAAGAAGAGGGCGACGAGGAGGAGGAGGAGGTGGAGGCGGCCGACGAGGACGATGAGGAGGACGACGACGAGGGAGTACTCGGGCGCGGGCCGGGCCACGACCGGGGCCGCGACCGCCACAGCCCCCCCGGCTGCCACCTCTTCCCGCCGCCGCCGCCGCCGCCGCCGCCACCGCTGCCCCCGCCGCCGCCGCCCCCGCCGCCAGGTAAGCGGCCGCCCCGACTCCCCCCCAAGCCCGAGTGGGAGCCGCGGGCGCGCGAAGCCGGGCGGGGGCGAGGCACCCACCGCGCGGCCGAGCCGAGGCGAATCCGGAGCGCGAATCCGGGGCTCGGGCCCGTGGCCCCGCGGCGGTCCGGGCGGTCGGGGCGGGCGGTGGCGGCTGCGACCGCGGGGCCAGGCCTCCTCCCCTCCCCCGCCGCACCCCTCCCCCGCCGCCGCCGCCGCCACCGCCGCCGCCGCCGCCACCCCGGCTGGAGAGCGCTGGGCGCGAGCTGCGCGCGCGGACCGGGCCACTCGGTCGCGGCTTTCGGGGGAGGAGGAGGAGGAGGTTTTTTTTTTACCCTCGGCGGGGAGGGGGTAGGCAGGAAACGGCCAAGGCGAAGCCAGGGCCCCCTCCCTGGCCGAGCGAGGGACCGCGGAGACCCTGGCGGCCGGACGGCGGCGTGGGGGAGGGGCGCGTGGGGGAGGGGCGGCCGCGCGAGCGCCCCTCGGGCTCGGGCCCCGGTGGGGTTGGACCGAGGGAGAGTGGGGTTTCCCCGCCCGGAGCAGCCGACGGGCCTGCCCCCTCCGCTCAGGACTTGGGCAGGCAGAGTGGGGACGGTGTCCATCGGACCCCCCCCTCCACCCGCGAGGACTTAGATGCCCGCCAGCTGAGGGGCGTGCGGTGGCACGCGAGGGAGGGGTCTTGTGAATGTTTGTGGGCTGCTGATGAGTAGGGGCAGGTGGTGGCTACAGTCCACGCAGACCACTTCCTGGAATAAGACTGGAGCTCGTCCTCTCGCTCCCCTAGCCTGTGCAGGGGACAGCAGTCCCTTAGGATTGGGGAGCGAAGAGGAGAGTGTCTGGGGAACCAGATGCCCCCAGCTCCACCCCCTTCATCTCGCCGGGGCTCTGGGCTCTTTTGTGTCAAGTGCAGTGAGTGGGGAGGGGGTCCCTCTCCTGACCCCGTCAGTCTGGGGTGGCCAAGCTGCCCAGCTGTGACTCTCACGTGGCTGCCATTCACTGTCACTCACTCTCTCGCTGAAACCACCCACTCCCTGAGCACGTTGAGGGGCGTGAACTGCCCACCCAGCTGTTCTGCAGCTTGACCATCACTCAGCACCCGTCCCCCGAGGTGACAAGTCACCCGGCGGCACTCTCTGGGCGGCGCTCTCCAGACCGCTGCGCCGCGTCAGGCGCCCAGCGGTGTCCCCCTCAGACCACCCTCCTAGTGGAGTGATTTCTAGTCTTTGGGATAGGTGAGCATCTGGGTGTCCACACCCCCCAACTGGGGAACGGCAGGGGGTCGTCCGCACCCCCGGGCCTCTGGCTGCCATGCGGCACAAATGCACCAAACTTCAAAACGGCCAACACCGGGCTTTTTGTAAAACTCATATTGATCCGTGTGGCTTCTGTGGCAAACGTTCCTGTCTAGCCGAGACGACCTTTAGGGGAGCGGGGGAGGGTGCTTTCTTGTGGGTCGGGGAGGGATGTGCGTCTCCTGGAAACTGGATAAAGTCTCCCCACCCCCCAAGCTTGTCTGAAAAAGGGAAAAGTTTTGAAAAAGTTCTCCCAGAGAGCCCCCTGCCTTGGCAGGAAGGGGAGGAATGAGGAGTTGTGGGGAGAGGGTGCCTTTGGGGTTGCCTCCGGCAGAGGCGCTGAAAAGAGGAAAAGAAAGGCCGCCAGGTCCTGCCAGGGGCTTGGCAGCGCTCACCTATTTGTATTGGGACTTGGAGTCTGGGGTGGGGTTGGGTGGGTCTCGGATCTGGGTACGTGGGGGAGAGAAGCGTGAAAGGATCCGAGGTTGAGATGGGTCTTTGTGTCAACCTGGCCTCCGCTTTCCTTCTTGGCTTTCTGAATAGACCAGAAGAAACGTCAAAGGCTGCTTACATTTTACATCTGAAATGAAAACCCACCTCCCCTCTCCCCCTGGGCAATTTTTATCTCCCTTTCAGCCCTCCAAGTCGAATGAGTGACCCAGATACACCCCCTCAGATGACTTTCGGAGGTAAAACTTCGGGAAAATATTTTTAGCCCACTCATTTCTGTCTAAGTGTGGGGAAAATAACCCTCCTCTAAGGCAATGTGTTCAGGCTGCCCTCGCTCTTCCTTGTCTAGAATATGCATTTGTGCACAGGAGAGGTTTCCATTGTTTTCCATTCCGACTGCTTTGATTCTCACCATTTTGTTTTACATTCTTACTCAAGACCAATTTTATCCCTTCCCCCTCTCTCCAGAGTCTCCTTACATTGTTAAACGTTTAAAATAATAGCAGTCGTGTTGGTGGGGGAAGGGAGCAGGAAGCCAAAAACTCATTTCTTCTCCCTCCCCCTTCTGGCAAGTCGAGAGAAATAATATAACATAATATATAGATGTGATTCCTTGGGGGTGGGGGTGGGGAATGATTGTGGGTGGTGCGGAAAATTCTGGTAGTTTCTTTGCAAAAGGTCTGAAAATACAAACCCACCCCCTGCCTGCAGTACGCATGTGCAGCAGACCTATTATGGTGGTGCGTTGTGGGGGAGGGAGGGGAATTTGAGAAAAAATAAATATATGTGTGAGAGATTGATGGTGAGATTAGAAGAAGAGAGGGGCGGGCAGGAGGCGAGGCTTCGGTCGAGACTCCTCCCGCTTGCTCGGGCGGCCAGGCTCCGCCCTGCGCCCTCCGGCCCCCGCCTCTTTCCTCCCTGCCTCCCTGAGATCCGAGCCGGGGATGTGGGAGAGTCTGGGCTCCAGGCCAGCATTGAGTGGCTGCTGAGACCGAGGTTGGGACTTAGATTTGCTTTATTACCCGTCCTTGCTTTTCCTCGCCATTCTCGTCTTGCCTCTCCCGCCACTGACGTCTGCCCAAGTTCGGGAACCTCCCGCTGGGGTGGGGAGTACAGTGAACGGGCTTGTGCACCACCCCTGGCTGATGGTGGCCGAGGCCGTGTCCCTGATCCGTAGCCAGTTGGCCTGCCCTTGCCACTGCCCCGGCAGCCTCCGTTTCCATGTTCAAGTCAACCGAAGTCCCTGGGGCCTGGGGGAGCCGGCTGCTGGGGCATGGCGCCTTCCTTGCTGACTTCCTATTACAGTCCCCATTCCGTTTCACACCCGGGCTCTCGGCAGCCACCTCCCTGCACACACGCACACAGTCCTAGAGTGTCCTCCTGCACAAGGGGACACAGGATGCTGGAGTTAGCAGGAAAGGTGGCACTGAAGGAAGGAGAGGCTCCGACTCTGAGGCAGTGGAAACGGAGGCCTCTGATGTTAATTGTGGCTAATTTTCCGTTGGCTATTGAGGGAGGGAGAAAGAATTGTGTGTCCTAGAGCTAGGGGCTGGGCCAAGGCCAGGCTTTCCCGTCCTGCTTCGGCTGCCTCTCTCTGTACTAGACAGGTCTGGCTGGTTAGTCTAGTGCTTGGTAGGGGAGGGAGGCGAACTAGAGCCCCAGGGCGGCAAGTCTGTGGGGCATCCTGTCTTCCTTTATGTGGGGTAACTCTCCATTCCCCAAGCCTTCACAGAGTAGTGACACCTTCACAGATAATGGGGTGGGGGGACATCAGGGAAGAGCCTGCCTGGGGCCCTCTGATAGAGACATCTGGGGAGAAAGCCAGGGACCTAGCCCTGCTGAAGCAGGTATAGGCCCTCCTCTGGATTTGTGGGCCTGAGTGTGTGTGGGTGGGTGCGCGCGCGCGTGCTTTTGAGAAGGCATGTGCTGGGTGTGTCTGTCGGCGCCTATATCTTTGTTTGGGTCTCCCACACTGCCTATAGATGAATGGGTCAGGATATCTGGAACAAAATATGGAGGTGAAGGGTGAGACCGGGAAACAAAGGGTATGGCCCCCAAGTTCTCAAAGGGAGCGGGGAGATGGGCATAGAATTGAAGGTAGGTTTTAGGCGACTTGGGAGGAGGAATGTTTAGGTAATTGTGGAGACTTTCTCCTGTCGAATTAGGGTGTGATGAAGGAGGCAGACACTGTGATCCTGTGGGCAAGAAGTAAAAATGACCAGCTGAGGATTTCTTTTCCTCCAGGACTGTGTTGGGGTGACAGGATGCCTGGTAATTATCCAAGGAAATGTAAATAGAGGCCTCCCTCTTGGCAAAAGGATGTCAGGGCCCCAGGGTGTTAGTGTGAGAACCCAGGTGTCCACCTTTGGCTCTCCCTCCCCAGCATCTGGCTTAGGGAGCTGCCAGCTTGTGTCTCCCCACTCCAAGTGCTGGGGTCAGGCCAGGCCAGCAGCTGGGCATGGCTTCCCCAGTTCCTGGGCAGGATGCCAGCTGGCGAAGTGAGGGGGAAGGCAGGAGGAGCCCTGGCGGTGACTGAAAGGACCTGCCACAGTCAGAGCCCATGGCCTGGAGCCTGGTCCCTTGTTAGTAGGAAGGGAGGGAGGGGAGTGGTTTGGCTGCTCTTCTCTTCTGACCCCTGACCTCCCATTCAGAACCAGAGCATCCCAGAGTACTCGAAACACTTTCTGTTTGCATCCAGTGAGGGGAGGCAGGGCTTGGAGGAGTTAATGTCCCAGTTCCTAGAGAGCGGGAACTGCCGTGGTGGGGAAGGGGCAAGTTGAGGGGCCTCAGAGGCTGGAAACCTAGAGGCTTAGGTTTTCTGATGCTTTTTGCTTCAAAGATAAGGATGACATTCGGCTGCTGCCTTCAGCATTGGGTGTGAAGAAGAGAAAACGAGGACCCAAGAAGCAGAAGGAGAACAAGCCAGGAAAACCCCGAAAACGCAAGAAGCGTGTAAGTGTCAAGAATTCCTAACTCTGTGGCAAGGCTCAGGAGACCCATTCTCAGAGACCTACATTTTCTCTGGTCCTGATTACTGGTGTGGCGGTGGGGGTCTGAAGCCAGGGAGGCTTGATCCCCTGGGCCCCCCAATTCCCTGCCACTGTTGGCCTGTATCTCAGGGATCTGGGACCCTAACTTCATTCACCGCAACCTAGTGAGGAGCCTTGTTGTCAGCATGACTTGCCTCAGCAGCAAAGAGAAGCAGTTGAAAGCACAAGCTCCAGAAGAAGACTGTATGAATTCAAGAGTCCAGCATTCCTCTGTCTAGGATACCAGGCCGTTTATTTGGCTCTCTGTGCCTTAGTTTCCTCATCTGTAAAAAGTAGATAAAGGCTGGGTGCAGGCCGGGCGC